>NW_022476047.1:0-208708 GCF_009193645.1 Aspergillus pseudonomiae | reverse complement strand
TATTATAATTTATATAAATAAAGATATTTTAATATTATATTAAAAATATATAATTTATATTCTATCTATTTAAATTAATATTAAAGTAATTTTTAAATAATTATGATTCTATTATTAAACGATTTAAATAGATTATATTTAAAATATAGTATAATTTACTAATTAAAATATTATATATTTAATAATTTAAATATAAACTAAGATAATTTATTTTTTTAAGAAGAGAATAGTTATAATAGCAATTACCTTAGGTAACGACTCTTTCTAATTGCTTTAGATAATTATTAACTCTGCTATTAGCGAAGCGCTGGTAGTTTAATAGCGGTTTAATATATTATATAAAATTAAATAATCGCGTAGAGGATTTTTATTTTTAAATAATTTATTCTATTTTAATTTATATATAAGTTTCCTAGTAATCTAAATATATTTAATCCTCCTAGTATTGCACCTCTCGTAGCCGTTGGCCACTAGCTCCGAAGGAGCCCTTACAATAAATCCATATTTTAAATATATATAATAGATATCGCAGACTAAAAAACTCTAAGTAATTAAAAAATTCTATTAATTTATGGCTATTTTAACTAAATCTACTATACTATAAATTAGTTAATTTCAATTGATTTTAATAATTATAAATTATCGAGTTTCCAATTCTAGAATAGATTAAAAATTAATTTAAATTCTATATTTTTATCTAGATAAATTTTATATAATTCTATCTAGTAGAGATAATTATAATCTATAACTGAAGTATAAAAATCTAGATAATACTAGATAGAAAATTTTAATTGATTTACTATAGGCGGGCCGCCCCACTATCAGAACACGGATCTATCAGTTGACACCCCTTCTGGACTAGAGTTTTATTTGATCTTTAGCGGGTTCGGGGCGGTTGCGGCGGGGACCCCATGCCACTATATTAGGACCAGAGGGGGACTTGGTCATCTATATGAGACAAGATAGGTTGGTAGTATTTATTATTAATATCCTCCTGATACAGTTGTTCTTGAAATCTGATTGCCCAGTAAACATATAATAATTGCTCTGTCACCCTGCTGCAAAGGCCTTAGTGTGAAAATAGTATTGAGCCGTCCGGCGTGAACTGAGAGTAACTGCAATTGAACTATTATACCGAGCGTGAAGTTTACAGATTTTATCGTTATATAAATGATATGGTACACCCCGCGGGGTTCTGTCAAAGTGGAATCTGCAACCGACCCGCCCTATAATGTACACTTTGGTGCAATATTGGTAAGCACACCCGCTAAGTTAGGGGGTGGCTATGTAGACTATTTTTGACCCTTTAGCCGAAGATTCGTAGTGGTTGAGACCCGCATTGTGAGTCAGCTTGCACGTATTGGGAAATTAGGCTTGGCATCAGAGGTTCAGAAGTATAATATATCTTCAGGTACCAGAATACTCAAGCCATGCCAAAGACATACAGACGAGTGTTCGGGGCCAGAATGACTACTTTGTCGATCTCAGAAGACAATCCCTTTCAGATATTGATTGCAGAGTCAAACGATGATCCGGTAACTTATCTCTTTGATTCTGAAGCCACCCGAGAATACCTATGGCGTGACTGTCAGCGAGTTGTAAACTAACTCAGACTGAAAAAAGACTCAATTGCAATCATGTTACGAAACCCATCGCACGAATCGGAATGCACAGCAGAGGGCAAAGATTCTGGCAGAAGACTTCCCAGGCTGGTCTTTAGATGAGGTCCTGCGCCGGCTTGATGGCCCTGCCAAAGAAGAAGGCTATCTTGATCCTCGCAACTGTCTCGTCATCTGGGCTAGACCCCCTCCTCATATCCGAGACTTGATCGCCTTTGTCCAAAGCAAATTGAAAGATGTTGCTCCATGTAAGAAGATTGCGGACTTTTCTCAAATCTCAGTCAAAGTGCACCCACTAACTCAACGTAAATAGCAATTTGGCTGATGCCGCCCGAAAATCTCCACACGACCGTACTGGAAGTGGCCCATTCTTTGACAGAAGTCCAGATTGAAGAGCTTGTCCAAACCTTGAAGTCATCGAAGAATGTCACCGAGGTGGACATCTCAGGGTATCCCCTCAAACATCAAACCCGGCTTTTGAAGCCAATGGTGAGCTTTGACTCTGCGGCAATTGCTCTTAGCTTCGTTCCCGCTGCACACGAAGGCCCAGCCGAGGGTCCTGAGGGCCATGGTGATCAGTACACATATCATCACCTTCGTCGGGACATTTTCGACTTGGTTCGGCAAACTGCTCTCCCTGTTGCTTCACGGTATATTGTTCCGTCAGCTCACGTTACTATCGCACGATTCATCAATCATGACGGATTTCTTGTTAATCAAGCAGAAGGTGGAGAAGCGATCGATCCTTCTCGAGTCAAAGTGCTGGTTGATAAAATTGATCATATCAACGAAACCTTGGCGAGCCAGTATTGGCCAGGGGCTGACGGTAGCTATCCGAAAGAAGGTGAATGGGTTGTTGGACAGGATCAGGGACTTGTGATACGGAGAGGCCCCCTGTGGTATGGAGGCGGTCAAAATGTATAAACTGCATATTATCTTTAGACCTAGATGTGATCGTGGTTTTACAAGAGAGCTGCTCTGAGCAGCACTGCCCTATGGAAAGCACTCTCCGGTTACTAGAGGCACGTTGAACTACGCACTACGGGCTTAACCCTAATCTAGAAGGGGTGGGTCTTTTTCAATAGATTTGGAAGTTCTGTCTATTTATTGTTAAGAAACGCACAAGTCGAATAACATGCAGTATAATATCTCAAGTCACGATCCACACAGCAAGTTGACTGGCGGGCGACACGATGCTATCTCACACAACACTTCAGACGGGCAACAATGCAACTGGTTTAGAAAACGGGATCAATCTACAAATAATTTGTCGATCCAAGTAACTCCCCAATCCTGCCAAATAGCCATGACTACATTTTAACTAACATTCTTCAGTATCTGAAAAGGTACTCTGCGAGTACTTGAATACAGTTACGTTACTTGAAATAGAATCAAAAAATGTGGCAGAGCATTGACTTTCCACAGGCGACAACCAAAACTAACAGAGAATCATCCGACAATCCTAAGATCAAAACAGTCCATCAAACCTCATGGAATGAGATGGTTTATTGCTATTGTGGGGCTTTCGGAGAATATAAAAATCAGCCATATTGGCGGGGTGCTACAATAGCGGAGTAAGTGAGGGATTCGCCTTGCAGCGTGATAGTTATGATCATATCCCGCCTCACGACAAGCTGAATAGAGGGGATAGCTACATATATGACATGTAACAGTCGAATCCAGCAGATAGAGGTGAGCTGAGCAGAAACCCCCCTCAATCTCCACTCAATCCTGCAGAAATACAAAACAACCCATCAAAATATGACGACGTCATGCAAGAACGTGAGTAGTTTCTGGGCCAGTCAGGTCGAGATCCGATCTAAGCCGGATCAACGAACCAGTCAGATATATCGTGTCATCTGGTGTGGAGACTTTTGCGTATGCATCTATAAAAGTATATAGTAACAATCGTTGTTCTGTCAGCCAGCCACGGTGTGCCCATCCTTGTGTGAGCCATTCACGTATGATTCAGGTTGGGTATTTTCATAGGAAGAGGGACTTTTATGAGTTTCAAAGGGTGTTTTTGAGTTCATAGAATGTGTATATTGTAGATACTTAGATTGTATAGCATTACAGATCTGTAGCTATGGATATATGGTATGTAGTACAGGGGTGTGATGCTAATGGACAACAGCGCAACCTTGGTAGAGCGAAGAGGGGTGATATGATCTGCAGCCCCAACAGAAGTGATTCAGATGGAAGTTCAAGGATAATGGTTAGGCTATCCACATTCTCACGCCACGATAAGCTGGGTCGCGGGAGGAGAGACCAACGAGGTGTCAAATCGCACGCACGTCAAGCACACCAGACAAGGATGAAATCCTGATAGACAATACGAGGTGAGCCGAAATGAAACAAGCTGAAGTAGAGCAAATTGAGCTGAACAGGTTTGGAGCCATCGAATATTCGGAATAATATTATAAAAACCCCCTCGATTCCAATCTTCCTTCCCATTTTCAATTTCATTCCAGAGCTGAGAAAGCCCAAAAAGGAAAGAAGCTCATCCATTATGACTACCCAAGCCCATCCTGGGCCCGCTGAAGTCGGAATCACCGACCAAAATGTCATTAACAATTACTTCATCGGCCCACGGGCTTCCAACATGCCTGATTTCAGAGCAAACATCAACACCATCCTAGATGAACTGCTCGAAACCAGACTAGATTATTACCACGAGGATAATGTACTTCACTTCCCACCTCCCTCTGATATATGCACTGGACTGACGCTCAAAGGATCAAAAATTCATCACGAAAGAAGCCCGAAAGTCAAAAGGCATTCCAAAAGGTCAGGGACAACTTTGGTGATGTCGTTCGAAAGGTTGCGCAGTTGCTGGGAGAGCACTCGGTGCCTTTCTGGTCTCCGCGCTGTGAAGCCCACATGTGAACTGACTTGACCATGCCTTCTCTGTTGGGATACTTCATGACGATGTTGTACAATCCCAACAATGTTGCCCTCGAAGCCAGTCCTCTGACCAACGTCGCGGAACTGAAGGCCTGAGAGCAACTTTGCGAGATGTTCGGGTACAGGACTCCTCGCACTCCTGCCGGAACGATGGATGAAGAGCCATTGTCATGGGGCCATATTACCTGCGATGGTACTGTGGCAAATTTGGAATCCATCTGGGTTGGTACATATTTTCCTTCTGGAGTCTTGCAGAGCAAATGCTAAGTCTGCAACTAGCACAATACCTGAAGTTTTACCCTTTGGCTCTTCATCAGGCTATCAATGAGGAAAATCTTCAGATCATCAAGGGCAAATTCGAGGTGGAAACCTGTAAAGATGGAAAAAAGAGGTCCGCAACTCTGGAAACCTGGGATTTGCTCAACCTAAAGCCCAAGACTGTCCTTGATCTGCCAAATCTGCTGTACGAACAGTACGACATTTCGAGTGACTTCCTGAAGGATGCCTTTGACCCGTACAATATTCAGTCATCTGGTCTGGTTCCCGAGAAGACCGACGAATTTTACAAGAGCCTTAAGCCGACGAAGTTCATTCTGTCAAAGACTCGTCATTACTCCTGGCCGAAGGGACTTGGTATGTAATTTCTCGAATATGTGCGTCACCAAAGAACGCAAAACTAATTGTGGCAGCAACTTCCGGACTGGGCTCTGCAAATCTTCTGGAAGTCGATGTCGACGACGACGTCCACATTGATATTAAGGAGCTAGACGACAAACTGAAGAAATGCAAAGAGAGCCAGACTCCTGTGTATGCGGTTGTGGCCATCATTGGCTCTACCGAAAAAGGAGCTGTCGACCGACTATCGGAGATCCTCAAGGTCAGAGAGAAATGGCAGAAAGAGGGTCTTTCCTTCCTCGTCCATGCTGACGCTGCCTGGGGAGGCTGCTTTGCCACCATGCTACACCAGGATCTTGAGAGGGGAAGGCCTACGCTGGGCGATTCCGACAAAGATTCTGTGCCGGCCTTAACCCTGCGAAGGGAAACGGAAGACGATCTTCTGGAGCTCCAGAATGCGGATTCTATCACCGTTGACCCGCACAAGGCCGGTTATGTTCCGTACCCAGCAGGAAGTCTGGTGTACAAAGACGGCCGGATGAGGTACTTGGTGACATGGTCCAGTCCCTATCTGTCTCAGGGATCTTCAGAGGATATCGGTGTCTATGATGTAGAGGGAAGATGAGTTCATATGGCTATTTCCGATTTTGAGTCATTCCTAATCATGTGTTCTGCAGCAAACCCGGAGCTGCTGCCATGTCAACCTGGCTCTCCAACCAGACTATTGGTCTGGATCCGGATGGATACAGAAAGCTACTTGGTCAAGCATCCTTCACTAGTTCCAGGGTAGATCCTTCATTGTGCGAAAAATTGATAGCTGCTGATACCTTCACAGTTATCGGTGCGCTATGGTGTTCAGGCAGACTTCAGAGCAGAAAGGCGGGATAGCTTCATTTGTGTCCCGTTCAACAGACTGCCGCAGGAGAGACGTGGACACGCATTTAATTCCCCAAAAGCCGAAGATGGTCACGAAGAAATTAGAAGGCTCATTCTCGGTAAACCTAACAGTGAACCCCTGCAGGACGCTGAGGCAATGAAGCTGCTGCATAAACTGGACTCCGACACCAACATCAACGCCTTTGCGCTCAAGTTCCCGATAGAGAGAAATTCTTTTTTTTTAAGCGCCCATTTGTGGTCTTTGTTAAAGTGGCTATATTATATTTCTGAATGCCCGCTCCGCTGATTATATATTTTTTGACAGATTCGCTCGTTTAATACAATCAGTTTTCCAGCAACGGCAACTGTTTTTGTTGATATATCTCGAGAACACGTGAGTGCAATATATTCTTGACAACAGATGCGATTTTCCAGCTGAGATCAAATATGTTTTGTATGCTGATGTTTATTCCTTGTCCTGCCTCTGGGGAATGAGTGTGGATAGTCTCTCCGGCAAGGAATATGCGGTTATGTAGACCAATCTTTCGGCAGATGTGTTGGCCGACCTGGTTGTTGTTAACTTGGGTGTTTCAGGTACAGCGTCAAAGGAGAAAAGGAAGGGGTGAGATGACGGTATATATGGTCGACCAGTCAATGTGACTTGTCCTCATAGTATACGGTTGCATGATAGTCGCGACCTGCTCCGTGAGGACGTTGGCATTGCGCGATACCTGTCGGCTGCTTCGGGTGGAATCATCATCAGAGTCCCATGTTTTGACTTGATAATGGAACGTTTTCGGATGTCGGCTGGACGACCAGCTTGGATTAGCAATGTCAACGGCGATAGTTTATCCAGCTGAGCTTACGAAAATCAGTAAAGGGGATAATATCCAAAACACCCCAAGAATCGTTGTAACTTTCGCCCTCAAGACTTAGCCCGAGCTGCTTCCTGAGCCAGCTATGAGCTCCATCGCAGCCGAGAATATACTTGGCTTCAACCGTTGTCCCCATTACTGCGTATCCCGAGTCATCCGATTGAGCCTCGCTGAGCTCACTGCTCGGAGTAACCACGCCATCAAAGGGATTCTTTGGGTCGGATGACACATTCTCCAGATTGACACGGATCGGAAACGTATCGTGATCGTCGATCATCATGTAATCGATCTCGAACGAGGTGGGAATTGTTTCCCGCTTCATTTCAACGTGCTTTCTAGCCCGCACATATTCCATGAGATATACTTCTATTTGACCTTGGCTGAGCGTGGATTCATGGAACCGGGACCATCCAGGCCTAGAATTCGCGGTGACGCTGCCTTGGCAGCTTGCCATCGGCTGTGGAGCCCTGGACACGACAGAGGTTGAGTCAGTGGAATTGCTATCAAAGAGCTTGGGAGGGCCGTACCCATAATGCAATCTCCACGGTGTGGTTTGCTTGAGCCCAGACTTTGTCCGCCAGGCCGAAATTATCCAGGATGTCTAGCGTTCGACTCTCCAGTCCATGCCGTTATATATTTAGCTTCGGAAAGGAAGAAGGGATTTGATAGAGCAACATACCCGAACGGACCTGCCCCGACGATTAGAACGTCGGTTCGGACTGTATCGCCCATGGCGGCGTGATTGATATCAGGGAGATTTTGGAAAAAGAAAAAGTAGGCACATGGTTTTGGCGAGCAACCGGAATGCAATTGAGTGAGTACATATTAGTGCAAAAGTTGCGGTCCGGAATATGGGAACCCATGATCCCGCTAGTCTTTTTGATTACTATCTATTTCCGAAACTGTCAATCTTAAATCTCAATATCAATTCAACAAAAATAAGCAGATTGAAAATCTATGAATACAAGTCCTATTTCTATCCTGTAGCTCAGGAAGCAAGATATTTAAATATCATTGGGTAGTGGAAATCTGTCCTGAACCTGCCCCTTATACTACAGAGCAATTCTCCTGAAAAAGGAGAGGGAGAGAAGAGAAAAAAGAGAAAGAAAATATATTCGAATTTATTTACAGTATATATATATCTGAATAAAACCTAGTTATCTTATCTGACAGAGATGTGTGCCGCCGACGATAAGATATAACTGGTCAGCGGATATATTGCCACGCACTTTGGGCGGCGGGGCACGCGGGAACACCAGAATCGGACCAATCAGCGGGCCCGGATGCGGAGTATAGGGTCAACGTTATTAATGCAGAACCTGAACCTGACCCTATGCATACTCTAGGTCAAGGAACGCTCGACGTCCAGCAACTGTCTACCGGGCCCCCATAGGCTTTGGCCAGGTTCGCCCGTGTCAAGCGTTCAGCATCGAGAAGAAACTGGTCCAGTTCCTTTTCAGTCATCTCGGGACGGAAATTCCGTAAATTAGCCATGGTACGTCGCAATGCAGTATTTGCATTAGCGCGGATACTGTCGAGGTCGTAACCGACTAGCTGGCCGTCACGCTTTCGAATCACCCCGTCGACCATGACGGTATGGACATCGGCTGGAGTGGAGTGTAGAATGGCTGTCCCCAGAGGGGATGCGGACGTACTAAGAAACCGTTGCGACGAGATAAAGACGAGATCGGCCCGCTTGCCAGGGGTCAAAGTGCCGATTCGGTCTGCCATTCCGACAGCGTCAGCACCATTCCGAGTGGCCCAGGTCAAGACATCGCGCACTCCGAGGTCGAGTTGCGTCGGGACCTTGCGGGAGGCATGGACCGTATGGTTATCAAGCAACCGCTGCATCTGAAGCGCTAGACGCATCTGGGCGAGATAGTCGGGTGCGACAATGCTGGTCGTGTCGATACTCAAGGTGGGTTTAATGCCATGTTCAATGCACGCCCGGATTGGGGGGATACCCATGCCCATTTGCATCTCTGTCTCCGTGGCAATGGACACTTTACCACCGGAGGTTGCAAGCAGCCCCATTTCATGATGGTTCAGACTCGTGCAGTGAATATGGACGTGACCAGGGAGCAAGAGTCCCCGGTCAGCGAGCTCCTGAATGCCATTATGCAGGCCGGTGTGCATGAATGGAGCGGTGTGAGAGCAACACAGCATTCCATGCTCCTGAGCAAACCGGATCTCTCTCTCCATCTGGTTAAAGGGGACCAGCCCCGGATGGCTGGTTTGCAAACCCACACGAACTAAGTGGTGCTCGTTCTTGAAGCGGTAGAGGTCCTCTAGATGGGCTAGGCGGGCCTTCCAGCCGGAGAGGCCATTCTCCGACCCTTCGTACTCGCCATCACTCATCCCGTAGCAGTAGAAAGCACGAATGCCCGAGTCCTTTAAAGCCTGTAAATTGGCTTCCGCATGCTGTCTCGAACTCGGTGCTTCGACACAATCCAGAAGTGTGGTGACGCCGCTATCGATTGCCTCGAGCGCGCTGACCAAGGAAGCTGTGTATATATCCTCCGCGTCGACGGCTGGTAGCCATCGCAAATAGCAGTTCGGCAAGAAGCGGACTAACGAGTGATCTGCCGCAATCCCGCGAAATAGCGACAAGCTCGTATGGCGATGGGTATCCACGAATCCCGGAACGACCACGCCACCGCTGGTATCGATGACTTCACACTCTGAGGCTGAGAACTCGTCAGCCCTTCCCACGGCGGTGATCACACCGTCCTCAACCAACACGGCACCACGGTCGAACTCGCTCAGCGAACCATCCATGGTCGCCACATAGCCTCCAGTAAATAGATATTTTCCAATCGCTGGCTTCGTCATGGTGTGGGTAGCAACGGAGGTCCGAAAAACGTAATGATGGTAGCATCAGAGTAACGGTGATGCATGAAGCCTTCTTATAGAACTTCTAAGTGATGCACTTGCTCGGTGTTCCCTTATGTCCGAGTCTCGTCGGCATCGGGGCGGGGATGTAGATATGGATCTGTGGAGTCGTTCTTGAACCTAACTCTCCATCCATCTCCCGGTACCCACTCGTACGTGCGCCTTTTTCGCGTTGTGCCTTCTGTTCCTGTTCGTGTTGGAGACGATCTATGTAAAGGAAGTCACCCACAGGGTAAAGCTGTTGAAATTTACATGACAATATAAATACGCATTCTCTGTTGCCTGGCTCCCGTCTCCACCAGAAATACTCCTGCGCAGACCCAGCGGAACGAGGTCGTTGACAACTAACACATCCCCGTTTTCTAGCATGGTGCCCAGGTCTCGCGGTGTCGGCTGGAAAACGGAGATCGGCATGTGGCTCGGTGAAGGTACCTCTCAAAGTCTCGTGGCGATATGTGCTGGAACGCTCGATGAAAATGTGAAAATTACGGTGATACTGCAGTCAAACTGCTGCACGAATGGCCTACCTCTGGTTTGTTAGCATCGTGATGGGCACCTCTGGGCCAGGGTAACAGTACTTCCGGTCGACATAGACCACAAGGAGCAGGGATTGGGCGAACATTCCGAGCCAATTTTCTTTAGACTCGAGACGATCTCAGATAGCATGACAGGTCTTCGGTGTTGCCAAAAAGAGAAATACCCGAGACGATAGACCGATATTTATCCCGTCCGTGTAGGAGGCCGCAGCAATTTCTTTTGCCACTCCCCTGGTATGGCCTGTTTTGGGGATGAATATATCCACCATGGCCCATGAATGGGACAAGCATGGACTCTTCCTCCATGCCTGATATCTATGATGATGGATGTCTGCCAGTGCGATGGATGGCACTGTAGCATCACGAAATAAATTGAGAATAGATTAGTCAACGAACTGTCTATACGGATGCCATACAGCGATCCTCATCGTCCGTACTGGACTCTCGGGGGGAAGGGGGGAGGGATTTATATATCGTAACGTCTATATTGCTCGGAGTACTAATGTTGTATTGTTTTCCCCGTAAGATGCTAATCCTCTAACCCAGAAGGGGTGTGAACTGATAGATCCATATTCTGATAGTGGGACGGCCCACCTATAGTAAATTGATTAGGGTTTTCCACCCAGTGATGTTTAGATTCTTATACTTTGGTCGAAAACTGTAACTATTTCCGCTAGGTAGAATTGTATAAAATTTATCTAGATAAAAATATAAAATTTAAATTAACTCTAGCTTACTCTAGAACTAAAAATTTAATAATTTATAATTATTAAAATAGATTAAAGTTAACCAGTGTATAGTATAGTAAATTTAGTTAAATTAGTCGCAGATAGAGTGGTATGGTTGACCCGGAAACCCGGCCCCGAACCCGCCCCAACCCGGCTCCCGGTTTGAGTCGGGTCCTAGATCTAAAACCCGCCCCGAACCCGGAAACCCGAGCGGTTTTTCTTGGCAGTCACGTGCCTTAAGAATCTAGATTTTCTAGATTTTTTCTAGATTTCTATATAGATCTAGATTATATATATATATATATATATAAAATATGTCCCAACGAGTCGGGTCAAACTAAATCCGCGCGGGGCGGGGGCGGGGCCGGGTCCTAGATCTAGAACCCGAACCCGAACCCGAATACCACTCTAGGTTTTACTTAAAATAAGCGAGCGGTTTCTTCGGGTATATCTGAACCAGAAAACCCGCCCTGTTCTAACCCGCTCAAGTTTCTAGATTTAGAGTGGGTTTTGGCTCTATAATCCAAAACCCAGAGCGGTTCTTAGATCTAGGACCCGACTCAAACCGGGAGCCGGTTCAGGGCGGGTTCGGGGCCGGGTTTACCGGGTCAACCGTACCACTTTAAGCCTATTTAGAAATAGTTTAGAAAAATTATATAAATATAGATAAATAAGAGTTATAATAGGTAATTTTTAAGTAATTCTCTCGAGAATTGAGGGTCACGGCGAGGTCTAGGCCCGACGAGGCTGATAGGACAGATGTTCTCATAGTGTTGTCCAGTCCAGGTAATGTGTGTTTAGCAAGGCGATGCCAGGCCGCTTGTAATCCTGCAACTGCAATACAAAAGCCTTTCTACTGATATATGACCTGGTTAGCCAGGAATGACGGACCAGGTCTCCCCAGTAAATACAAGTCCTCCGTCCAATCTGAACTGTTCCGGGTCAAGATAGACACTCATTCCAATGTTACCTCCACTTATATCAAACACACGTAGAATCATGTAAACCTCTGAATAGTCCCTCCTGTTGTGCACAGCCCGCATCTTGGTTTGGTTAGCGGGTATATGTTTGTGATTGTTGTCGAAACACTCACTCGTTCATACTGATGTTTGCTCATGTAGAATGGAGTTCTCAAAGGCCCTGTGGTCGTCTTGACTTCAATGTAATATTTCGGACGCTTGTCTCTCCATTCTTCAGTCGCAAGGTACCCGTGATCAATCAGCAGGGCCGTGAAACCGCCCTCAGTATCATCATATGTAATGTCTGCGGTCTCCCTCCCATAATACGGTTCCATATTGGAGTAATCCGGGTGGACCGTCACATATCGACGAATTTTACTTTGCCAGTTCTGCTCACTCCAGCCCGTTAGAGCTGGGTCCAGCCGTGTAAATAATTCGAAAACCTGCAAGAAAATTAGTCACACGCTAAATTGTACCCTAAAAGAATATTACTGAAATGCCACATACATATAGCTCTCCTGCGGCGCCAATTTTCTTGTCTCTTTCGAGCTGGCTGTCTGAGCGGAACGCATCCGTTATGTCAATACCATCGAAGCCAACGTATCGTTGGAACGTTTGTTGTCCCGACAGTGCTTCGTTCAGTTCGCCCATGTTGAACGGTCCACTCGCGGGAAATGTAGCTCTCCTCGCAGCCAACAACACCCCATTGAGGAGCGTACGGTACTGCATAGTGTCCTCCGATGTATGTTCACGTGGCGAGTACATCGGTGGAGGATCGGGGTTGGGCCAATAGTTGGCCATCTGGGTTTGTCGAAACATCACGTCCACTAAATCATTGTTTGAAAGTCAGCGATTCTGATGCGTAAACGGGATAAGAATATCCGGTGGGTCTAGTGGAACCTCACCAGCAGATTGACCCTGACTTTGCGACCGTTGGGATGGCATATTATCATCAGTGCTATCATCATAAATACAGGGATCATCGTTCTGTAAGTCAATTTCAATAATACCCTGGCGTTCCAAAACAAGGTCAATAGCGGAAGGGTCGATATTCAAGATCATGGAAACTACAGTTACTGCATCTCGTTCGATATTGTTAGGAATTTGTGTGGCCGGATCCCGCATGATCCAGTCAATCAGTTGCTTGGGAAAAAGGTCACAGAAGCAGATTTCTTGGGCCTTCTTGTCTTTCGGCACATAAACAGTGAGACCAGATGGGGCTTCACTAATGTGCAATTTGCTAATCGACTCTTCAGCATCCACCACTACGCCATCTTGGGAGATTCTCAGGATTGAGGAAAGTCCGTCAGTTGCTTCAATCCTTGCTGTCCGAAGTAACTCGTAAAGCCCCGATGGATTCGCGTGATACCTCGGGCTATTGAACGTGGCCGCGACTCTAACATGGAGAAGGGATATGAGCTATCTAACCCAAGCTTTTAAATCCATAACACTTACCGGAGAATCGCATGCGCCTTTCTTCTCAAGTCTCGGCGTGGCGTTGAAATCAGTTGTGCTGTGTCGCCAGAGAAGGAAGTTAGCTCCTTGACGGATGCAGATAAGTAACGATGCGTGAGATTTGTCCACTCGAAGAAGCTTTTCAGACGGCGAACTTCTTCCAGACTGTAGTCAAGCATCTTGATCCTGCCTCTGAATTGTGATGCCAGGTGCTCCCGGTCAGGAATCGCGAACTCCGTCGCGGCAGATGTGAGCCCCTTCGTTCCATCTGGGTAAATAACTGGAAATACCACCCTTTCCAACAGTGGGTCCGGATTGGCATAATCTCCCTCTGTTTGAAGGAGAGCATTGAGAGACCAGATTTTACTTTTTGTCTCGTCGATTGTTGATTCTGAGCCTGTTTCCAACAGCTCATCATATACCATCTCAAGGGTCAGCGTATTGACCCCCAACGTATCAATAAAGAAATCTTTCAGGTCCTCGTAATGATCATTGAGGGTGACCTTCCCACGTATATCTGTAGTACTTGACCACAAGCACTCGGAGATTTTGTACCAGCCGGGTTCGCCGTTTGTGGTCACAAAAATCAGGCTTTCATCCTCAAATTCGCGCCTAAAAATAGAAGCTTAGCCCTTTGATTCAACCTCAACGAAAAAGCTAGTAAGTTGATACTTGCCGCAAATCATCAGTAGAGAGGAGATTTTCCATTCCAGAGAGGTACCTGTACATGTCGAAGATTTGGTCGAAGTCAACGCAGTGGTTCTGGCTCTGTTCCACCAGTTCCCCTGTCAGATCTGACCATGAGGCATTTGGAATGCTCAATGTATGCCTGAAGAATCGTGAAAGATGCTCGAGTTGACTTTCGTTGACAATTTGCTCGAAGACGTATTTGAGAGAATACTTCGACATCATATTTGGTGGTGCGTCCCACAGGCAGTTCTCAAGACCCGCCCATGCTGCATCATAGGAATCATCTTCTTGGAGTTCAGGAACGAAAATGTAGTCACCGTATTCAAAAAAATCCCTTGACTAGAAGTGAGCAGTCGGTCTGGGCATTTGCGGGCACTGGACTTACTCGATGCTTGTCCTGGCGGCCACCCTATCCTTGCTCGCAAGATGCTTGGCGTCAATTGCAATATATAGATCCCATAGTCGCTCATACGAAGTAAGGGAGGTTTCATCAGGATTAGAGCTCTGGATCCAATACAGAATATCAAGGAGGAAATCCATGTTGTCGTCCTTCCCAACTGAGAAATCGTTGTGGAGAAAAGTCCACTTGGAGTAAATTTCCTCGTCTGGATCTCCTTCGAGGTATAAAAACGGAAAGGGCTCATCTTTCTCCATAAAACGTTGGCAAAGAGCCTGGAGATTGGATAGCGGCAGATATGTTTCATCCAGATGACAGTCATCAGGTAGGTCCACATCGCAAAGTCTTGTTGCATTTGTGCTTTGAATTTCCATGATAAGATCGGCATTCTGGCACAGTTCAGACCTTTGGTATTTCCAGAGATACTCCAACAATCCAAGAAGCTTTCCAGGTCGACAATCCGCGACATAGGTCCAGCTGTCTGAAAGAGAATCACTATCATCTGAAACAAGACTCAATCTTTCGCGAATTCCGAGTGAGCTAGTTAACCACATGCGCCATGATGGGTGGTTTGAATGAGGCCTTGTTGGAATGTCCTCAAGATATGTTGAATGCATGAGCAATACTTCCACGCCCTGGGCGTACTCTGTTCGCCTTAGGAGGGCCTCTGGTCCATATGGATGGTTGCTTGGCAGATAGATCTCTTCCTTGTGTGGATTATTCGTACGGCCATGATCACAGTAAACACGAATATCGCCAAGGCCATCTTCATTGCAATGACGCCCTGCAGTCAGGTATAGGTAATGAAGATGAGCTTTCGAATCTTCCATGCACACCTGGCTATTCAAGCGACTATATTTCGCCAGTATTGCAGATCGAACTGCACTGACAGACGGCTCCACGGCTCCCAAGTGTATGAAAAAAGCTCTGCGGTCTTTATTTGCAACCGCTGCTGGATCCAACATGTGAATATCCACGTTGGCCGGGATATCTATTTCACCAGTGTTTGGTAAGTATACCTGGCCGCTGTTTGCAGACACCCATTCACCATTTCGTAGAGGAAGAATAGCAAGATTCCTAAGAGTACGCATTTCATCCCCGTCATCGTTTTCAATCCTCAACAAAAGTTGTGAAAGGCGAGAGTGGAAGTCTACTCTAGTCACATGTGACTTGGCTCGGGAGGTAGGACTTTCAAGATCACTTTCAAGCATTCGGAGAACTAGCTCAAAAGTCCCCACCTCGAGACCATACTCTTCGAGGGCCTCTTCTAGCGCAACGGGGTAGGCAGTGGATATGAACGGATCCAAGATTGAGTCATCCAGTAATGGGTTCCCATCGCTATCCATAAAGTCAGATGGAAGGATCACAATTGAGCTCATCGCACGAAGGCCGTTGCCGTGCCTCGACCTCCAAACCGGGATCACGGAAATCAAATCCTTGATCAATTCAGCCAGAGGAGACCAGAAGGTTCCTATGTCATCATCTAACAAGGGAAGGAAGCTTGGCCACATGTAGCACAATTCTGGGTCTTCGCAGAATTCCAACACAGCCTTCACAAATGCTGAGGCAATGTGAGGCAATAGGCAAATGTTTCTTCTCGAAGTCGTAGAGATATCCTGTCGGTTTCCGGTAGTGTCAAAGTCGGACTGTATCAGGAACTATTCTTCCCGTTAATTCATGTATGCACCGGGACTTTGCTATTTCACAGAATGGAAGAAATCTCACTTTGAACTTCGACTCGCAGACTGGTAAAAAGGCATATATCTCCTGTTTCTCCAGCAAGGGCCTTGAATCCACTGTAAGTGGAAACGCCAAGACAACCTCTGCTTCCGAAAATGTCGTGCCGCTTTCCTGTGTACCCGGGATGTTGCGACTGTCGCTGGTCGGAAGACCAGTGACAGTGTGCCTGGTGACATGATAGCGTTGCTCAGCCGTGGTAGAATTTCCATCTCCATCCACGACAGAAGCCTCGACGAAGACACTGTGGCCCGGCGCAGCATGATGAACACGAAAGGTCTTAGATCGCTGCATTTCACCACTGCCATCATAGAAGAAGATTCCTATCTGCTTGAGGTTCTTCAAAAAAAGTAAAGAAGTTTGCTGGAGATCACCGAGTTGCTGGAAAATGGTTTGGCGGAGGTGCTGGAGCGCGTGCGGTTCTCCTTCTGTGTGAAGATAAAGAGTCATTCGGGTTAAGCGATCAGGGCATTCGTCGTCAGGGTCCTCCCACACTGGTAGAACCATTCCAAGGCCAAGATCGCCTATTCTATGCTTAAAATGGAAGGAAAAGTTGCCGGATTGGATACGAACTTTCCACGCCGCCATGAAAACGGACTTGAACCCGATGCCCTTGGCCCCAATATAGCCATGGGATGCGGCTTTGCTGCTCTCCCCAACAGAGCAGATAGCCGACAGATCTTCTGTCCTGAATCCGTCCTCATTACACTCTACAATGATCCGATCGGGATAGACCCTGAAAGAGATGAAGGGCAATTCGTTGCGTTCCCGCGCGAGCGTGAAGCGATTATCGTCGGCATTTTGCAGAAGCTCGAAGACAAACCGAGCATTGCTGCTATAGAGGTTTCTTGCAAGTCTAAGTCGCTCAGGTTAGCACACCATCCCTTGGGTCGCCAGCGATTCTGTTGAGCCAGTGACAGACGTCTTGATTGAATGGCCCATTTTCTCGTCCTTTGCACGCAGACTCTGTTCAATTATGCGTCGCTCCTCAGGAAGCACGGTCCCAATGCGGTTCAAGACCGCCGAATCAACGTATCCAAGCTTCGCAGCAATTGCTTCCACCGCCTTTTTGGCGATTTCTCTGGTGGACATTTTGTCCTGTGAGGTTTCCGCTGGGACCCAACTTGACGGGGCTGAATTGAAGTGTGCACGTCAACCCTACTACTAGTACTAGCTCTGGCCGCAGCTGAAGAGGAGCTCGCGCTTCAGCGCAGTCACGTGGCGTGGGATTTAAACAACCCATCGGAACGCCAGGTCGGGAAAAATCGCTAGTATCTGACCAATAAAATAATAGCAGAGCGCGAAGCGCTCTGCTAGTACTAGTAGTACTACGAGGACCGACATACTACGTACTGCGGTATACTACCTCGTGTGGGGTGGACCCCGACCCGGCCCGAACCCTGCTCGCTGTTAAGGGGTTTGAAGGTCAAGCCCCAACCCAACCCCAGAACACCTGCGCGGGGTTTTCTTGCGCATCACGTAACACGTTGTGAAAATCTAGAGTTCCTCATGTGTTTATATTTCCACATAGGTCTAGACTATATCTCCATAGTTATCATCGATCACTACAGAACACCCGCTACCCGGCGAGGATTCAATCCCTCCTGGGTGATCTCGCCGAATCGACATAGGTCAACAACAGTCGGATGGCCTCCGGCTACATATTACTGCCAAGGTGCGTCAGTGCCTCCTGCAGCCTTCGCCAGGATTGACGACCGCGGTACGCAGCACTCTCTGGCCGAAATTCAGGCGTCCTCATTCTCCAATCAAAAATTTCCAGCGAGACCCAGCCATGGAAGCCGCTACCTGCAATCCAGGACTTTACGACTTCTGGTACAGGCAGATATCCACCCAGCTCAGTTTCCAGGGGAAATGGACGCGCGTGCCGTGACCATGTAAACTGTGGCGCCTCGCTCTCGCGATACCACGGATGCGATGTTGAAAAGGGGGGGTTAAACCGTTCGCCGTCGGAGAGTTGCACGTAGAAAATCTTGTCGAGAGGGCAATGATCTTGGAAATCGCGCAGTGATGCTCGCAGATCATGGTCCGCGTTGGGCAGCTTACCCGATGCGTCGCATGGACTCGCCCACAGTTTCGTGAGCTCGTGGAAGCTGTCTAGGCAAAGTCCAAAATTGGGTCGATCGACACATTGAACGATGTGCAGTGCTGTCTGCCATGTCGAGGAATGCGTGGACCATGACATCGGCTCGTAAGCAATGCTGACCACGGGCTGTTGCGCACGGGCAAGATCTGCGAGCTGCTGTAACTCCGAGACGACCACCGCCTCAACCCCCGTGCAGTCACTGCTGTACTGAGCGGGCACTTGGAGATATATCGCGTTTAAAATTCTCGCAAGGTTAATCCACTTTCGGGCAGTTTGCAGCCTCGCCTCGAGAGGCGAGTTATGCCCTTCGAAGTTCTCAAATGGAGCCAGGGACAGAATCTCGATCCGGTGTGCTTTGCATATCCCTTGAATCTCTGCTGCTGCCTCCGACAGAGAAAGACGCTTCGCTCGTGCGTAGACTTCAATGTCAGAGAAGACGATCTCAATACCCGCAAAGCCATGGGAAGCGGCGACCTCAATCTTGTGGTCTAACAGGTGCGAAGGGTGCTGGCCCAACGATAGGCTACTGATCGCCAATTTATTGCTTAGCATGGTTGGATTAGCCACGGACTGGCACGGCCTCAGATTTGTAAGTAGAGATGGCAAGATGAAGCACAGTACTGGCGTGGGGATTTCGGCGGTTTAAATGGCCGTCTTGACGGAAATCAATTTCCGCCGCGGAGCAAATAGGAAAGTAGTATTCCATTCTCTGCCCGTAGTAAGGTACAAGTATCGAAGGGGTCAGAAAAGCGATGGGCAGCTACAATGCGCACCGTCAATCACGATAAACGCATGGCAGGATCCTTCCTCCTACGTTGGTTGGTCAGGGAGACCCCTTCACCGATGGTATTGGCAATGATATTAGAGAAAGAAATGCTCATTGGCATGAAGTGCTGTGTACTTGCATGACAGGTTTCCTTTTCCAGTCTGGCGATGAATCTGGCTTATCATCAAGTCTCTAGCGAACACCAGGTCGTTAGATGGATCCCGAGTCAAGGAAGTCGACACCCGGGATTTGAGGCCTTCCAAAATTGATGGGGAAGTGGGCAGATAATCCCACTACGGCGGGGGCTAAATCGAAGTTCCGGACAAAGTAAAATATCAGCCGAAATCGTGGTATTTTATATAAAGCCATCACTACCACATACTTCTAAATCTATTTATCACCAGCTTCAAGAAAGAGTGTTTTACTATCTCCAAATATTACTACTACTCCCGGAATACTACTATATAGTATTCTTCTAGGGCCCCGGGGGATCTAAAGATCTAGTAGCTTCTAAAGCATCGAGATAGAGTGCTGATAGCCCCTACAAACAGGGTACAGATGCCCCCTAAAACCCGAGTACTAGCAGTTTTTAAAAGACCATTTAAGACAGTAGAAATGGGGGTATCACAATATCTCGGAATCGGACTAGTCAATAATCCAGAGCTTTATTTTTTAGATATAGAATATAGTTGGTTAAGCAGTAATACGGTATAGTAGATCTCTACAAATAGACTTTTGGTCAATAAAACTGTGCATTGGTATTGGTAAAGTTGGTCATATCCTACATTGTCCGGAACTTCGATTTAGTCCGCCGTATTCCACGGGCAGGCCCGTGGATGCGGCAGACCCTCGAATTGCATCCATGTCTAAACGCCAACCTCGGTTGTTCACCGAACGCAGCTCGCATCAAGTTGGATTGTAGGGGATTCAATCTCGATCGAGAAGGAATCCAAATCGCATATAGGGTACAGTGTTTGATTCGAAAACAACGGGCACTATCGGTGTGGTTGCAGTAGTTCAAGTTCCACTCGGTGGATCTTCGGCATTTCGTGAGATTAAGGAGCCTGTCACCGTTTCACCACGTCCGATGCCAAACAATGGTCTATCTTGTGTAGTCCTGGACAAAGTCGCCAAAGGAATTCGTAGACTACCGAGACCACCGATTGTGACGCAATGAAGAACTCCAGATCGTGATTCCAGCCTCCAGGGCAGTGGCAATATTCTACCTCCATTCGTCGTCGTCATCTTAGGGGCCTCTGAACACAGGATTGATTGCACTACTATCACCGGTGGTGCCTCGTGCGAGTTGTACGCCCTTTCTTTTCTCTGCTTCATACTTTTGATAGTAGGTATCAACATTGATGCTTTGTCGAACCGTCCGCTCAGATTAATTAGACCGGTTACTCTGACACACCCCGACAGTTACCGAATGTCTCAGACATTGCTGTTTAGCGGTGATGTTCTGGTAAACAAGGGAGCATCTGTTCCTTGTGGTGATGAGAGTGAAACATCGTATCCACATCAGAAGAGCCTTCGGTGGACGGTAGTGGCAGCTCGGGATATCGAGCTTAGTGGGACCCAATGATGGTGCGCTTATTGGTGGAATGCATTCTATGTTTCAGAAGTAGGGACAGGGGAATTCTTCTAGACCATGGCAAGAAAGAGAAATAAGGGTCAACCTATCCTACCTGCTGACATGGCTTGATGTAGTACAGATTTGTATATATAAACAGTGAACCCCTCGACAACAGATGCACTGGCTGAAACCAAGATTCGGCCATCCACTCCCTCACCATGAGAGGAATTGTCGCTCTCTCTTTGCTCTCTGTGGCGCTGCGCGTCACGGCGGCCTTGACCGAATCCAACTTGCACAAATACCCTGGGGTGCTGGCACTTCAAAATTCCTTTAACCCCATCAAGGAGGCCTACTGGACTGGGTACCCTCACCATCGGCGAACTCCATTTGCTGTCTCTCCTGATGGAAAGTCCGCTTTCATTGCCTACCTTGACGCGAGCGAAACAAACATTCATGTGCAGCAAGTGGATGTAGAAACATTCAAGGCGACCGGAACGTCGGTTACAGTGTCCGGTGGCAAGGAAGGTATGTGATTATGCAACAATAGATCATGATGTGGGTGCTAAGGACACAGCGCAGTGGGCGGACTCGTTGCCCATAATGATGGTTTTGCCCTCCTGACAAATGAGGCCATGCCATCTGGAACGACAAATGCACCCCCCAGCGACACACCAGTCCCGGTCCTTTACCGATACACAGATGGGAAACAGACGTGGAAGACGTGGCTGGGTGGACCCGGTGTCCACGAGACGGACGGTCTCTCCGCGTCGCCCGATCTCAACGGCGACCTGGTCTACTCTGAGGAATCGGGTCTCTACGGCGCCTACTTTGTCGTCACAGACTACTCTGGCGATGCAGCAGGACACTACGGTGACAGTATTCAGTACGTTGCAGATAATGGAACACTGGTCACGATCACCGGGGCTAGCAGCGCCTGGGGCTGTAGCCATAACACAGGTATCGCTTTCGAGTCCGCCGATGAACCTCCATTCGCGAGCATCTGCGCGGAAGATCAGGGGGCTATTTGGCTGAATACCAGAACGCTGGGAATGTCAAGTGACGGGGTGAAGATCTCCAATGAGAATACCACCAACGGCGCCTCCGGGGAGCCCATGGGTGGCATGTCTGGGAGCTACAGTGCTCTTGCTCGGTTTGCGGAAAGCAGTCGGTATATCTTCGCCTGGGTTTCCCGTGGTGCGATGGATCTCACCGAAAACACGTGGATGGGGAGTGGCTACACTCATGCCCTGAATCGCACCAACAACCGCAACGTCGCCATCTCACTGTTCTCCGATAAATACACCATTGTTGGAGAGCAGGCGACCTCGGAAGTCGGCGCTGAAGACGGCGATGCCCAGATCAATTGGCTGACCGAAGGCGCCAACGACTGTTCGAATGCGCATGCGGCGACGTTCGGGAACCACAGTGCACTCGTGTCGTGGGAGGAGATCTCGGATCCCATTTGTGACTTCGTGGCGATGGGATGCCGGGGGCAGTTTGCCGGCACATTCTTTCAACAGGTGGATTCCCATGGGAACCAGGTCGGCAGCCCGTTGAAAAGCACAGATACCTTCGTTGCAGGCGATCTGGTGACAATGGCTGATGGTCGAATCTGCTGGCCCTATGTGAGTATGGACTGGGACTTATCGCAGGCTGTGTATGCATTGGCCTCGGCCACCACCACGCAAATAAGCTTTGCCTGTATCGATCTCACGGGAAACTCTTCCTCCAATGCAACCTCATCGAGCAGTGCAAGTCCGTCGACGAGCGCTGCACCGTTGAAGACTGCAACCGCATCCAATGGCAACGGCAAGCCGATGAGCGATACTCCATCGAATACCGCAGTAATGGGGGACAGTTGCGCTGCAACTGCTTGAGCATGTTGTGCGGATAGTGCTATGTCGATCTCGGTCAGTAGTAGGATCGGAGAACGCCTCCGAGTAGTCTACCATCGCTCAAATGTTGCCAGAATCCATCTATTGCCTCTCCCTTTTGCTTCTGCTTTTCCTTCTGTGTCTTTTCTTATGGAAGTGGTTTGGGTTGACAGCATGTCTATATTCTTAGCGATGTGAACAATTGTAGGGATGCTTTCAACCAATACACACAGGAAGACAGGTACATTAGACTCGAATATAAGAGACATCTGAACCACATATATAGTATGTCTTCAAATTCTCTGCATCTTACGGCGAGTCAACCTAAGGATCTGATCATCTCCCTCCATTGGCTTTCCCGGACCAAGACTTGGTTTAGTTTCGTCAAGCCTTGGGAAGCCTTTCCCTCGCACGCCCAACACTTCTTGGTCCGGCCCAATTACCTCCAAGTCGTACCTCCAAAGGAGAAGTGCCAGATAGGCTAACACTTGATGCCTTCCCACAATCCTCCCGCTGCACAACGTTGTACCGCCACCGAACCCGCGAAACTCCACCTTTCGCAGAAGTGATTTGTTCTGGTAGAACCGGTAGCAATCAAACCGTTGAGGATCCGGTCCAAAGGCCGGGGTGTGCATCATTTGAGTCCGCTGCGGGATTATAACTTTGGTACCTTTAGGGATGCAATAACCTTCCAGGGTCGTATCTCTCGTAGTTTCACGAAAGCTACTGCCTGTGGCGGTGAAGCGCAAGGTCTCATCGAACGTTGAATTAAAGATGGGACAGCTGTTTAGTAGTGCATCTTTGGTGACATTCGCGAGTATAGTTCCATCAATCGCAGGGGCGGAGTCGAGGTTTCGCATCATAGGCGCAATCTCCTCTCGGATCTCGTTCACAACTGTGGGGTTGTTCATCAAATGAACAATCATCCAGTATGATATGGCGTTGACATTGGAATTAAGCCTGGCACGCTTGAATCAATCACCAGCTTATGTCCATGGAATAGATAGCATAGAAATCATCCGGCTTACCCCCAAAGGATCGTAAAAACGATGCCTGCAATATCTCTATCGGGAATTCCGGCTTGCTTATAGTCGTTATAGACATCATTAACGAATGAGACAGAGCCTGGCCGCTGCTCGGCGGGGAAGGCGTAGTATTCCACGAGAACCTCAATGAGATGATCCCGGAGCTGTGTAGCGTGCTTGGCCAGAAAGGATGGGAGTTTGTATGTGACCTGCCAACTAATGCGATCCCATGCTTTCAGAAACGATCGGATATTGGGCTCGAGCTCCAGTATGCGAGGGCCAAAAAATGATGTCAGCTGGGCATCGATGATCACATCACGACACATGCATTCCAAAGAAACCACCTTCACGTCTGGGGTTGAGGCAAGGACACTTGTCTTGTAGAACGAGTTCCACTGTAGTGTATTGTTCACATGGGCTAGTGAGTTAGCCATAAAACGGTGCATTTCATCTGGTTGTGTGAGTTGTTTGTGCAGCAGATGAATTCCTGTATGCGCGGCGGTCATTTGTTTGGCGTTTGGAAACAGCGATTCATAACCTTCCGCCGGAGTCCTCCACAAAAGCGGTTTAGTCTCGCGGGAGACAGTGGCGATCTCCTCGTAAACGAGGTCTACGAAGGGTTCGAAAGCAAACGTCTGGCTGTCACGATCAATAGCGGCAATTTGGGCAGCAGTCGTGACCATCACAATATCTTGCCCAGCTATACGTAGGGCACATAACTTGTGGTTGAACTCTTTCTTTGCCTTAGCAAAGAGAGCGCTAGAACTTCTAAAGAAAGGTACAGCATGACCTATAAAGTAGGAGAGTTTGTCACTCTAGTCAGTGGTGCTTCCCATCAGAGGGCCCTTACAACAAACCTAGATCTAGTACCATTAGCTATGGTGACTCGTAGGAAGAGAGGTGGTAGAAACCTACATGGAATCCAATATGGGAGGTACTCTAATCTATCGCGATGGAGCCGCGGGGAGATGGTAAATGCCCATAGTCGCCACGCAAGAAGTACCGAAAGCAAGAGATATACAACGCGAGGAAGCCTTGTCTGCTCCGCAGTGGCTATATCATTAGGATCGGTCGATGAGACGCTCCTCACGAGGTTGTCCAGCATTTCGACTCAATGTGACCTATAAACATGAAGGTGCGAAGCGGAGAGGTAAGGAAGAGATCCTCATAAGGCATCATCGCTCGATGCTTACTTTTGAATCAAGCCCCAAGACAGGGCAAACCAGTTGCTCAACAATTTCCGTATTCGCTCCCAATTAGGCATTTGCTCGGAGAGGCGGAGAGGCGAAATAACACGCAGTTAACACGCAGTTGCATGTGAGGGGTAATGAAGCCACACTATCAGGCCACTTTGGATGCATATGTGAGCGTCCAAGTTGGGCTGTGATTGTGCCATTAGGTTGGCTGTATGGGGGTTGGGATGCATGTCAGAAATGGTGCTGTCGTAGACCAAGCCCTAGTCTGAAATGGCCTCAGCGTGGAACACAAAGAGCTCTCAGGGGTTACAGCATCATCTATTGGGAAGACTGTAGATCCACTATTCACTCGCTGACGCTACTCTGCTGCGCCCTTACTGATCCCTGTCCCCTTTGACCTATAAAGTACGGAGTAACTAGGGCAAGGCGTAGAACCGCGGGAACCGACGATAATCAGTGAGACAAACAATGAACGACACGCCAATGCAA
Source organism: Aspergillus pseudonomiae (assembly GCF_009193645.1). Taxonomy (NCBI): domain Eukaryota; kingdom Fungi; phylum Ascomycota; class Eurotiomycetes; order Eurotiales; family Aspergillaceae; genus Aspergillus; species Aspergillus pseudonomiae. The sequence continues at coordinate 183,395 of NW_022476047.1, read as the reverse complement.
CCATGGCCACGTACCTTTTCCTTTCGTCCGCGTCAGGGCCTCTTTTGTTTTCGTATCCTCACTTCTGATTCCTCGTTCCGCCGTATCTCCGTACCTCCCTCATCAAGCCGCCCACTGTGCCCATCTCCATGTTTCTGCTATTCCTCCAAACCCTGGCCTTGGCCTACGTGGCCTGGAGCTTGGTAGCGATGGAGATCAACTATCGCCGCGCGTGCGCCATGGGGATTCCTCTCGTGAGACTCTGTATCGACCCCCAAAACCTCCTTTGGGTCCTGATTGAGCCCCATCTCTGGCCCTGGCTCGATCGACTTCCCATCCACTGGGGTAATTTTGGTCGCTATTCGCGGCGCGGATGGTACTTTGCTGACCGTGGCGAGTCACATCGCCGCCATGGTCCAATCTGGGCGCTGGTCACTCCCAAGGAAATTTACATCAATGTCGCTGACTCCGAAGCAATCCATGACATGTTCCAACGACGGACAGATTTTATCCGCCCGGTTGAACAGTATAGTGTGTCTTCCCGGGACCATTGTTGATATATGGCCCTGGTGTCTAATCATTGTGCTTCATTGTAGCGGTGCTCGAAGTCTATGGACCGTGTATCTCCACGGCCAATTCAGCTGATTGGCCGCGTCATCGAAAAGTGCTGGCTACTCCCTTCAACGAGAGTATTATGTCCTTCGTATGGGATGAAAGCACTGAGCAGACCCACCAGATGCTTGGTATTTGGGCCTCTCCAAGCCTCGATAAGATCTCTAGCGTCGCAAAGGATACCCGCACGCTCTCATTGAATGTCCTCGCTGCTACAGGATTTCGCAAATCGTATCCCTTCCAGAGTGCTAGTGACAGTTGCCACAAGGAACAAACTAACTCTGTAAGCTATCGTGATGCCCTGCAGACCGTCCTCGATAATGCCATCTTGTTGATGATTATGCCACGGCGTTTCCTCTCGTTTTCGTTTGCTCCGGAATCATGGCAGCGATTGGCCAAGGCCGCGATGGAGTTTAAGCAGCACATGGTGCGTATGCTGGATGAGGAGGTGCAGGCGTTTAACGAGGGCAAGGCTGGCTCGGGGGGTCTTATGACATCCTTTGTGCGCGCCATGAATCGTGAGGACGCAATAGGCAAAGCCAATGATGCGTCGCCAAGGGGACTGACTACTGACGAGATATTTGGCAACATCTTCGTGATCAACTTTGCAGGACACGATACCACGGCTAATACGCTGAGTTTTGGACTCCTTCTACTGGCCGCATACCCTAGCGTGCAAGACTGGGTGGCCGAGGAGCTCCTGTTGTTGGCAGACACCAAGGGTCAATATGCCGACCTTTTCCCCAGACTCAAGCGCTGCCGAGCTGTCATGGTAGGCCTGGTTTTCTCTGATAGCCGCATGCCATTTAAATACTCACCTTTGACAGCTTGAAACCCTCCGTCTCTACCCCCCCATTCCCTCCTTACCCAAATGGACCAACGACCAGCCTCAGCCACTGAAGATCAGGGATAAAACTATAATGATCCCACCAAAGGTAGGAATCAATCCGAGTCTTCTCACGATGCACATCGATCCCCAGCACTGGGAAGATCCACTGGAGTGGAAACCCTCACGATGGGTCACAACGAGCAAGTCGGACAAGGCGGCCTTGATTGAGCACGAACAGCTTATCACTCCGGTGCGGTGCACGTACTTCCCCTGGTCGGACGGGCCACAGAACTGCCCAGGCAATAAATTCTCGCAGGTGGAGTTTGTAGCAGTCATGGCGAGCCTTTTCCGAAATCACCGGATCAGTCCCGTTGCCAACGCGGGAGAGACATTCGAGCAGACGCGCGAGAGGGTACTGGCCACCACGAGGGAGGTTGATCTGCAACTGCTTCTACGGATGAAGGATGCAGAGCAGGTGCACTTGAGATGCCGGCGAGCCTAAAAAGCAACCTCCCACTATGTATCCCAGGGAACGTGTATCATTTCCAGGGCGATATATAATATGATTCAACCTACTTATGCTTGGTCGAGGTTTACCAATCAGTAGCAGCCACAGGCTTCGTAAAATCAATGGTAGGATAGATACTCACATTCTCGCAGGTTGTGGGGTGGACCAGAGCGTCTTGAAGTAAAAATTCTGTTCAATATGAATGATGACCGGAGAATCTATTTCCAGTTGTAGATTTAATAATCGATACATCTACACTTTGCTTATGTTGCCCAAGGATATTCGATATTCTGACGTCTTCTATCCAACCCATATACCAGATGCAAAGTACCTGCTTCTCACTTATGGACCCATCCAGTCAGCCTCAATGATGGCCATCCTCGCCCCAGCAGGCACAGTGACACCCAAAAACCGAAACCGCTCATCCGCCTCCTTGAATAACTCCCTCCACGTCTCCACGTCTCTTTCTCGAGCATTATTGAACGCCTTCATAGCGATATCCATAAACCTAGCAATCGTCATCGAGTCAGCGACATACTCAATCACACACATGGAACAGAACACAAAAGTCTCAAACACATACCTCAGATCTCGATCAGCCTTAGGCCCCAACACCCCCGGCTCTGGAATACAAATGTCATTAACAACGACTCGAGCCCCCTTCTTCAACGCCGGAACCAAATTCCGGAGGATCTTCACGCAATATTTGTCCGACCAATCATGCAGAATCCAACGCAGAAGGTAAACGTCCGCTCCGTGGATAGGCTGAGGGGTCAGGAAGTCATGCGCCATACAGGTTACCCGGTCCTGGAGGCCCTCAGGTACACGCATAGTCCAGTTTGCGATTGTATTTGGCAGATCCTGGACGATACACCGAATCTGTGGGTATCGTGCGGCGATCTCGGTGCTAACTTCGCCGTGGGAGCCACCGATGTCGACAATTGTGCCCTCGCCGGTACCAAAATCGTAATTATCGAGGAGATGGGACAGGTGGTAAGCTGGGTGGAGGTGGGAGAAACGCATGGCGGTTATGAATTGGGCTTGTCGGCGGGGGTCCTTCGAAATCTCGTCGAAGGGGTTCATGTTAGTGTTGAAGGCGAGAGAGTAGCCCTGTGGTAGTTAATGCGGTCAAGATCGTAGGCCATGGTGGAGGAACTGAGGTACTGTCTTCTTACAGTTTCGTTAGGCTCTTCCGAACCAGGCCACTTCTCCGTCGCGTCCACTGTGCGTGTGAATGCGGGCCAGTATTCCTCGGCAATGTTGAGAAGCCATGCCTCTATCATGGGGTTGTTGACCAGGAGCTTGGAGGCTGCAGTGTGGCCGATGACACCTTTTCTAGGCTCGTAGAAGACATGGCGGCTGATGGCTACTCGAAGAAAGCGAGTGAGATCCTTGATGTTGAGATTCGTTACTTGGGCGAGCTCTTCGAAAGTGATTGTGCCTTCAATGGGAATTTGAGGGGCGATCTTATGGCGGTAGATGTATTGGAGACTGAGGAGAAACAATTGCTTGTACAAAGGTCAGACAATAGAAAAGAAAAAGTGACGAAAACCCTGGGAAAGGAAGCGAACCTCGCCAGGGCAACTAAACAGAAGCCCCAGTGGACCTAAGAGTAAGTGATGGAGCTCGTAGGTTGCCTCAATGGCGGACTCCCGGGCCTCTGCCACCTCCTGTGGAAGTGGCTGGCAGGGATCGAGTTCATCGCCATACTGATATGATGGTTCGGGGAGGTTCAAGGACTTCACAAAGTCAAGGTAAACCTTGGTGGTGCTGTGGACTCTTTCCAGTAATTGTGTCATGCTGCCTGCTGTGGCCTTTCGCGATGAGCACCGAGTCTGCATTGGCCCTAATGACCGGCGGTACAACGAGCGCGAGACAATTCGAATGGACAAGGCCCGTACGGGCAAATGAAAGCTTGCCATGTTGAACGATAAAAGTGATCAGTTGTTAGAGGTGAAAGGAAGGTGATTTCTTGTCTACCGTTGTGCAAATTATTAAATCTCATGGTGTCTATATGAGTGCTCCCCAGGCCCATTCTTTCTTAATCCTTGTTATGGGATATGTCTGGAAGTCAAGCCCGGGCTGCCCCACATGAATCCCCTCCGCAGCTGGGAATAGCCCCTCTGAGGTGGTGTGTACTATTAGGGACTGGATGCTATTGTAGACAAGTATGCCCAGGGGGTTATAGCAGCCCATTAAAGCGCATGAAAAAGCAAGTCACAATCCTGGTTATCGTAGTGTCTCTGATAGGCACAGCCGTAATTGATCTCCGAACGGAATGCCCTCACAGTACGGCGGCTCGCCGTGCTGAGGTCGACTTTCACCGGATAGAGAATGTGGCTCACTATTATTAGCCCAGCCATAGCAGTCTCAACAAGGGCATGGCACATGTGCAATGTCATCAGGGTGTTGAATGATGATCTGTATCAGGCTTTTTCCCAGTCAGTGAGCTGGCAATCGCCGTTCTCGGTGTCTCTTAATAGTCCTAATTCATCGATAGCAGCCTCCCCTTTGGTGCCGTTTTTCTCCTCGGACTCATGCTCCTTGCTAACTTGAGAACACGCGCATCGTATCAGTCCAGTGCCAAGCGGGATTAATTTTGTCCTGCTGATGCCTTCAGAAAAGATTGCATTAGTCCTTGTTGGCGCTGACGTGAACCAGTGGCGTTATTACGTGAGATTTAGATTCTTCTTGTCTAAACCGACCTTCAAAGGTACCTTGCATACTTGTCGGTGGAATAAGTTTTACCTAAATATACTAGCGAGACAGGCCATTGACATGGATGGTTATTTTACCAGCAGTCCCGGTTCTTTCCCACTATCTTTGCGCATCTCTCAATCTCTCTTTCCCATCCCATTCCTAACACTGCCTAGCAATGACAACATCGTGTCTGTTGCCATGGGCGAAAGTGTCAATCTTAGTACTATCTACGAACATGTTTTAATCGTACCGGGAAGCAGGTTTTTGAAGCTGGGGCGGGGAAACTGCAGGTCTTCGCCCCCCACCCGGACGAGCTGGCATTTCTGTGTGAGGTTTAGGACAAGGAATTCGTTGAATGATGTGTGTTGCCTGCTGCGTTTGGGTGTTAGGGGGGGTTGGCTGTGATTCCATTTACTTTTTGAGTGGAGTAGTTCAACTCGAAGAACGTGGTGATAATGCAGCAGGCCGACAATATGGGGCAATTGGAGCAGGTGAAAAAGAGAGGTGTGTGTTTGTACGCTAGGCTAGATTTCCAAACTAGTGTATTATCATAGCTAGGCTCAGTGAAATAGTCTAAGCTCAGTAATTGAAGCCCTTCTGGCGGTCATTGACGGAGACCGTAACTATAGGTTTATGCTCTCGTTGCGTGGCCACTGGTTGGTATGCAGTGTATTCTTGCTGACTGCACGTTTACTTTGAGTGACTTGTGTACGTTATAATAGAAATCAGTCTATTTATTTGTAGTCTCAGAGGTATCATGTCCACGAATAAAATGTACAGCACACGGAAAGAATGGTAAGTAGAAAGAGAAAGAGAAAGCCGAACGGGAGGGGGGAACGAACAGCAGACCGTTCCCAATTATCTAGCCATAGTGGTATCATATTTCACCTTTTAGATGAAGTAACTACCTCAAAGTCACTACGAACGTGCACAGAATCCATCGGCACAATCGCCGCGTCACTTGTCTGTGACTCGGTGTCAGAGGGTTCCCGCGACAGGCCATATTTCTTGCTCGGTACACCCAACAGCGGGTTCTGTGGTGTATGTTTGACCTTGCCAAATAGATGCTGGTTCTGTGAGCTGACAAAAAGCTGCCTGAATGAAGCGATACACGCAATGATGATCCCTATCGGTATTTCATCAGCAAGCGCAATTACTTTAAGAAAATTCAAGAACCGCAGGAGATAACACACCGGTACCCATCTCCACGAAACTCCAGAAGTACAACCAGCCGATATCCACACTGCTGTTTAGAGAATTGTTGACGACCACCCGGATAATGGCCACAGCCATCACAAGGATGGTCGCCGAGAAAATGCTGAAAAGAATTACCTTCTTATGAAGCGAGATGCAGGTATTCCATAGAATGAGAATAGGGATTGAGAGGACTTAATCTCGCAAAAGGCATTAGCTCCATGCCCCATCATGTCGACTTGAATCAACTCACTCAAGATATCTGTGACAATATCTCCGACACAGTTGGCCCAGAATGTACGGTTCTGGTAATGGACATGATCGAGGTCGCTGCATTTGGCTGATTATAACTCCCCGTTAGTATTCGTCTGCTCAGCCAGGTCAGATTGCCAAATTCTCACTGATGATAAACTCTATTCCACCTAGACTACATCTGTAGTCGACGTCGGCCACGGACGCAACATAGACGCCTCCGATGACCACGAGAACGACGTACCACCAGACACGATGGCTCTTGACCTTGGAATCAAGGCGGAAGAAAAAGGACATAAATGAGAACTTGATGGCCCACAGGCCCGAGTAAAACATGATAGTCATAGGAGCGATATATCGCATGAATGATTCAAACATAGGTAGAACGGCCGGGGTATATGATTCCTGGCCAGCGCTGATCGCATACAACTTGTAAAGCACCTGCCCCTGGATTTGCCAGATGATCGCGTTTGTCAGCATAATAGCCCATGCGAGTAGCACGAAGAAATCATCGACAAAGAGGCGACGGAAGAAGGCAATCCGGACAAATATGCGAAAGAGGACAAAGATAGTGTCAGTGGCCGTAAAAGCCCAGAGTACACCCTATAAAACGAAAGGTTAGTTGCACAGAGAACGGATGTCTCTGAGAAGTGACACTCACCAGAAAGGCACCTTTGGAGACTTTGGCGTGCAGCATTAACATTGAGTCTACCATGATGTCTGAAACCTAGGCTGCAGACACCGAATAGACTGTTGAGCGATGAGGAGAGAAATGGGCTGGAAACGCAATAAATGGACTCAGTTATATCGGGACAGTGAAGGCCACTGTTCCGAGAAGGAGCTGACAAGAAGAGGGTTCAAGCCAATGCAGATACCCTTCCCATCCACCAAAAATAGTTTATTGCGCTCCTTCTGTTGCATAGAAACCCCTCTGACTTCAGTGGGGGCCCATTCGCCAGGCAGGGTGCCATTCAAGGCGACAGCGCCATGCAGAACAGACTTGGCAATACAATTACGATGGACTATTAAGAGGCAGTGCTATAATCCATGCATCAAACCCCTCATTTACGGCATTGTGAATACCACCTGGAGCATGATCTGCCGTCAATGTTCAAGGTAAATTGTAATCTTCCCGCCTTGGCTAACTGGACGTCCGATCGAGCTCGGATTGCTTCGAGGTAGGCTAAATAGAAGTGATTCCAACTGCTTCTGCATGTGGGCCGCCAGATAGTCTCACAGATGGAACCGCCTTTGGCAGTTTGATCATGCCTGCAATCGGTCTTTCTTGGCCTGGGACTGGGATGGTAGCTGTGGGTACAGTGGTGGTAATTTGGGCTATGTTAAGGAAGTTACAAACCCTCAGCAATGATCCCAACGCGCCACGCTGCCTTCCATACTCACTACCGTTCCTGAAAAGTACCATCCCATTTGTGCTCGATGGACCAAACTTTTTCCGTTGGGTCTCGTGAGTGTGCACTCCCGTCAAGATATGAACATCGGGACTAACCAACCGCCAGCTGCTATTGCCAGGACCGTTGGCCAGTGCGGGTAAATCTTCTGAATGGTGAGGTCTATATAGTCCAAGGGGCTAAGAACATCGCTGCCATTTTCAGCAAGCCCGGCCTTACAGTTACCCGAGCATATAGCATTGCACTGAAACATTGCTTTGGGATGGAGCAGAAAGCCGCTGATGTCTATCTCGCTGATACTTCGGGCTCCTGGCATCGACCTATCCCCGGCAGCCAAACGCCGTGGCACGGCCGTGTGAGCTATCATACCCATGAGAACCTCGTTCGAGGCCTCTTGGGTGCCGAGCTAAACCCAATAACGGAGCGCATAGAAGGACTGTTATTTGCCTCATTGGCAAAGGCCCTGCCAGCGACTCCGGAATGGACGTATGGGGAGGACTTGACCGAGTTCTTTGAGAACCATCTCGGATCAGCCATCCTGGAAGCCTTATACGGCCCGCTGCTGGTCAGAAAAAACCCAGAGTTCAACCGCAACCTGTGGCGGTATGATAAACAAATAATGAAGCTAGCCACGCGCTTGCCATCGTGGCTGATCCCGAAAGCCTATCGTTTGCGGGATGAACTTCTCGATGTTATCATGAAATGGCATCAACAGGCTGCTCTACTCTCGGAAACGATGCCAAGCAGTGAAATGGCTGGTGGAAGTGAAGCCGATCCATACTGGGGATCGGCCATGATGCGCGAAAGAAACAAGATGCTGTTGAACATAGAAGGGCAAGACGCCAAGTCGGCGGCATCCACAGATCTTGGCTTTATCTGGGCGTATGTCTTGCAGTGCTCATTTTCTTGCGCATTTTCTCTTCTTCCCTATAATGACTAATCTGTGACCAGCTCTGTTACCAATGTCGTGCCATCGACCATGACCCTTTGTACTCACATGTACCGTGATTCCTCACTCGTCGAGGATATTCGTATAGAGGTTCGGGATTGCATTCAGCCGGGGACCACCTCGCGGTTTGATCTCAACAAGCTTGCGAAACAGCAGTTTCTGCTCTCGATGTATGCTGAGACCTTGCGCTTTGGTGTACAAATCCATATCCCTCGCTGCTCACCACACCAACCGCTTTCCGTGGCAGGAGCAACCATCCAGCCGAATAAAATGATCCTCATAAACACAGGACTCGCGCATTCCGATGAGTCAGTATGGAACACACGAAATGGACAGTATCCGCTGGATACCTTTTGGCCGCAGCGATTCCTTGTTGATCCAACAGACAAAAGTAGTGGGCCTTTACGAAAAGACTATATTCAGCCATGTGTCTCGCCTTCTACGGAAGAGGACAAGAAGATGAACAGCCAAGCTCCAACCTCAAGGCAATTTACCTTAGAAGGGCTCGAGGGAAGCTGGATACCTTATGGAGGTAAGACCCACTCGACACCTCTGACATTTTCTACATAAGACACTTGGCTGGCCATTAACGAGATGTAGGTGGACAACACGCATGTCCGGGTCGGAATCTAGCCAAGCGTATTATATTGCTCGCAAGCTCGATGATGGCTATTATGTTTGACATCGAGCTACTAGCTCCCGACTCGTCCTTGCAGTTTGGTTCGCCCCGGTTTGGATTTGGGGTCCGTAAGCCATCCGCACAAGTGCCTTTTCGGATCCGACGCCGACAACCAGTCAGTGAACATTAGAGTGAGACGGGTTCCCGTAAGGACCGGAGGTCAATCAATCAATGTTCGGCGTACAGCGGACACTGGCGGTCCTCATACAATGGCATCGATCTTAGAAGTCTTGATTTTAACTAGCAAATAATATCGTCCACCTCTTCCAGCCCGGGTCTGGATAATAATGGACGCATACAGCTTTGATAAGCGCAGATATAGATCCAGAACCCTCTTCTCTGGGATCCCTATGAACCAATATGTTACCAGGTGCAGCATCTTTCTCAATCAATTAATCAAGATTCCGTTAAATTGTTGGGGCCCGACTACGGAATGTCTAGCCATGAAGGCTGCTTCCCGGTAAAGCATAACCCTGTACCAAACCCAATATTGAGTTCTTGATGAACGCGCATACTAGGGGGAACTTAAACTTCTGTGGGAAACCATGACTATCAAATTCCGCTCTGGGGCGTTTGATGATGCTGTATATGGCATGGAAGAGGTTCAGAACGCTGGTAACTGCAATCCATCGGACGTATATTAGCGTAACTTGCAACAGAAGTCGAGGTGGCACCTGAGCGAGAAGCTGCCTACTCAACACAAGATTTGCGGACAGAAGGAAGGTCAATCGATAGCATCGACACCCTATCGCCCGTGATAGTTGAAGATGTGGACGTCTGGTATACAGGTATATAGAACATGCAAATCGCGCTCAATGCCACAGCGTGCCGAAAGGAGAAAATAGAGCAGTTCCTACATGGGGCTACCTGTTTCTTGAGGATATAATCCGCTGTCTTCTAGTCAATTAGCTGCTCGTTCATCATGCTTTCTGGGAATTCGCATATCAGCACTGTGAGAGTAAGGGACACAATGAACGTTCTATTCGACCGTCGGCGGTGGGATCGGTAGCGCGCCATTTATGATGCCAACGCTGAGACACTCTTTTAATTCAAGATTAGCATCGTAGCTCAGAGAGGCTACTCTGAGTCTCACGCTGAATTTCAGGAGCAATAAACTGTTGCCCTACTTCACCGTCGCTTGTGGGGGTGGAAACTGAGATACTACGAGTAGGTCATCACACGGTGATAAACGCATTTATAGATATACTTATTTTGAGTAGTCGTACTCAAGGTTCATTCGATACACATGATGATGGATTATTTCCCAGTTGTCACCAACAAGTCATAAAGGTAAGGGAGAGAGTGTAGAACCTGTTAGAGACTATATTTCAAGCTCATCACCGGTTTCTCCAGGAAGATTCGATGACTTCCGCCGCGGTCATAATCTGGATGTCAGGAAATCGAGTGTCCAAAGTATCATTGCTGGTAATAGTATATCCCCCGGTGCCAGATATGTAGTGGAATAATGCGAAAATGGACTCCGTTGAGTGTCCACTACTTTCAAGCCCAGTCTCCTCGAATTTGGGGAAGGATATTCGGCCATTTCGAAGGTCTTCGAGACTGTCATGTTTGACAGAAAAGCGTTCACCTGGTATACAGGTAAGTGGAAGGATTTCCATTAAGCATTTCGGGGGTACTAATCGTACCTCGCGCATTTTCCGCCAATTGAAGAATATCCTTGAAAGATGCAGTCTGGCCAGCAATGAAACTCACCGGCGGCCACTCCGATAAGTCCATGAGTCCTGCGACAAACCGTGCCATGTCTTGGGAAGTGATGAAGTTGACCTTAGAGGTCCCATCGCCCGGAAGAACTGCCCATTTCCCTGCCACGTTGACTGCATTGACCCATGGTTTGAGATGGCTTCTCCGGTGCGGAAGGCCATAATAATCCAGGAATAGCCCATTGACCACGCGCGTATATTCGAGACTCGATTCCTCGACCGCGTGAGTCGCCGCCAAAGCCCACTTTGCGGTAGGCACCAAAGGGATATGCCTAAGGTTGTCATCAGCCGCCTTTGATCCTCATCAGAGGGAATGACAATCAACGGACTCATCCTTAAATAACATATCGTACCCACTCACTACGAAGCGCTTCGTCGACCCCGACATGTCTGCGGCATGGATAAGATTGACTTGGGCCTCACTGATGGCATCCGATTCCATGCCGAACGCACAGATGACAGTGTGGACCTCTGCAGCCTCGAGAGACTTTGCTGTAGCGCCAACGTTGCCGTAGTCTACCGACAGGTAGGCGAGCTCGTCGACTGGGTGGTGCGGCTTCCGTTGTACTCAACGTATCAGACTCTCGCAAACATACCCCAGCGACCGGAACCCAGGGATGACTGGCTCACCTTGCGCGTGAGGATGAGAATCGTGTGCTTGCCATGCGCCACGAGGGCTTCCACGATGGTCTGGCCGACACTACCAGTTCCCCCTGCGACTGCGATAATCGCCATGGTGTCGATGCTTTGAACGGGGGGTACACAACGCGAGAAACAGATACCTGGGAGGGATTTCCTTATACGCTCGGTAACGTACAAGAGCGATGGCTAGTCAAGCATAAGGACATATTCCCATCATCAACTCCCAGACGCAATGGCAATACCGGGCTTGGCAGAATAAGCACTAGTGGCGACAATCTGACTCTGTGACTCACTTGACTGTGCACCATTCGTACATAGATCGACAGGATGCGTCCGAGGAAATAGTTTTCATTCAAGACTACGTTCTATGTATCTTTACCCAACGCTGCATATTGCCACTGTAGCCCTCACCCGGTTGCCATGAAGGTCGAGCGATGCAGTGCAAGTTTTCCACGCCGAGACACAACCAATTATATATGCCCCTCACAATCGTTCCTTGAATCCATTCACCGGAAAGCATTCCCTGTCTGGCTCACACTGGGCAGCTGGGCTTTGCAGTTGTATGAATTCCATTCGTTCCGACAGCTCGCGAGTAGCCTATCAGACAGCTGCGTATGCCCATTGGAGCCCGGGTCCCGGGAGCAAGTGGCCTTTTGTTGGTCAGAAGAGAGAGGGGAAGAGAGAAATGAATCCTTCAAGCGCTCTACGGTGGTGATCATGACGTCGAAGGATCCTGCGAGCATACAGCGGTCCTAAGGATGGAGAGATGTTCATGTTGAAACTTGAGCGCTCTGCAAGCAGGGCATATTGTACATGGAACATCAGCGCACCTAACAGTTGACAACTACCAAGACATGGTCGTCGTTTTTTTACCTCCCCCTGGGGGCCATCGGGCTTACGCTCTGGGGTGGGATCTCCATCGATAAAAGCGTTGGTATGGGATGCGAGTCGGTGCCCAAGGCAGACATGACCGTACTTTGCACTGTTTGCACCGTGCACATGCTTACGTACTTTGGCCGGAAGCCGGGAGAGCGTGGAGCCGCGTCATGTGACTCCGGGGTTGGATGCACGCATTCATTCATTCATTCATCCATTCATGCTATCAATCAATGAGTCAAGCTCCTGCAGCGGAAATCATTTATAGACACATTCTCCATGTTCACTTCCTTGCGAGTGCCGCCAGCTTGGCCTTTATCGCATCCGCTGACACCTTCTCGTCCCAAATATAGTTCACACTCTCCTGCCGCACGGTTGCTTCCGCCCACCGTTTGAACCGCGGCGTGTCCTCCAGCAAGCTCGGGACCTTCTCACTCAGCAACCCGTGTCTGTGGAAGGAGAGAATGCGCAGAAGGAATGAACCGGTCAGCACCTCGGCCAAGGTCAGCTTCTCGCTACCGCCAAAGAACGGACCTTTGCCATCCGAACCCTCCGGCAGCTGATGCTCCAGTTCCGATTGGATCGCAGCGACAAGTGCCTCCGCAGCAGCGTCCCGTTCCTCCGAGGTGGAGGCCCGCAAGGACGTCTGGAAGTGGGGTTGGACCTTGCTGAAGAACGTGTCGACGAAGAAGGCGATGCGAGCGCGTTGGATCGCACCGTTCTCGCTGTTGGACGGAGGGAGGAGGTGCGACGGATGGGCGTCGGCCAGGAATTGGGCAACAACTGCGGACTCCGTGATGATGTGCTCACCATAGGTGATGGAGGGGACAAGGCCGCGCTGCATGTACGTCAATATGTGCATGCAGGGAATGTTCGCCGGGCGTAGGCATTGTAGCAGTACACATACCGGATTGATGTCCAGATACCACGACTCTCGCGGCTTGGTCAGGTCAATGATGACTTCCTCGTAGTCCAGTCCCAGTTCCTTGAGGGCAATATGAGCACGGTGCGCCCAGGGACACTGGTGGCTGGTGTACAGCGTAATCTTTGGAGTGCTCATTCTGATGTTGTTCCTTGGTTGTTCCTTGGTTGTTGTCGAGTGGTGGGAGAGAAGCGAGAGGATGGGGAAGACGGAGGCGACCGACGGGGATTATGTTATAGATATACGCACCGCAGCGGGGGCGGGCGAGTGGATTTCTAATCCGATGGCGTGACGATATCACCGTCCTCTGTCGAGGGTTATACGTATATCCGGCCATGATTCTCCGGTGTGTAAGCTCTGCCAACAAGGATGCGAGCCTCAGGCTCCGTGGAAGGTTTCTGACGTCGGGATCGCCCAACAAGACATGGCGATAGAGCGTGTACGCATCCAGACGGCCGTTCCGCTTGGCCATACTGGCTTTTGCATTGCTGACTGTCACTGTCCAGCTCCTTGCGTATGGGTATCTTGTATCTGTCTCGTGTATGCTCGATCTGTTTTCGTGGTTTTGGGTGGATTTGGTCAGTCCAACAGCGCCAGGCTTCATCACGATCCAGCCACACACACTTATATATATCTGCCCTTGGCATCCAGGCATATATACGTAAAACCAACAACGGAAGTACCACGGCCTTTAAAATTACAGAAAATTCATGGAAAATCACAGCGGCACAAACTGAGTCATCGGTTGACTTTAAAATACAAAAAGGGGCGAGGTTGAGCGAGAATAAAAAGAATAATCCGCCGTGGCGGTCGAGTTTCGAACGTGCAACCTCGAAGGTGCAGAGGCAAAAAATAGACCACGGAGTTACCGTGTTGGCTGAATACACTATCGGCTCTCAGACCGTGATTGAATCCCACTGAATACCAGCGCGACTTTCGACAACAAGCTCTCCACGCATTACGGAGGGGAAGTCGTGCTGGATTGGAACATCTTCCCCTCCGTAACGCATGTTTGAACTCGCTGCTGATTCAATAACACCGATACCGATTGTGGTACCCCCCAAACCAACGTGAATGCCTCCAGGACTGCGCCTCTTTTTCCCGATCAACCCATCTGCAACGCAATCGAAAGACAGCACATCCATACCTATCCTCATCGTGCATGCGCTGGGCGGGATACAAAGGAGAGAGAGAGAGATTGAGGCATGGGAATATGAACAAGGGGGCAATAGATAGATATCGAAGATTATTGAATAATCGAATGGTATCCTTCTTACATGGACCACCGAAGACATGACTCGCGTAAGGAACAGCTCAATCAGCGCAGGCCAGTGATCTTCACGGGAGTCGATATCATCCCTACGCACTGGGCCGTCTACAAGTCGTTCTTTGATATCGTCTTCCTGGACTGCATCTGGCATACAAGCACAGCTTCGTGGCGATGTCGGTACCGACGGGTCGAGGGGAGTTCTCACACCCAATACACGAACTATGTACCACGACATGGGAAACCCTCACGTCCGACTTGGTGGTGGTCTTTGTCCCTGGGCCTGAAGGGCTATTTTGCCGACAAATTCGTTGTTCGCCCTGAGGATGAAGGTCAGTCTATCGACAGAAGTTCAGCCGTTAGTCCTTGGGGTCTTTGAATCCGCGACACAGACGTATTCAGAGTTTTACTCGATTGCAAATCATATGGATGAAAACGCTATACTATGTACAAGAGGCAAGCCACCGAATCAAGTTTTCGAACGACAGAGAAAACAGCATCGCACCCATACATCCAAGTACACCCGCACAAATCAACCAGCCGGATGAAGCCCCGTATACTTCTATCTCTCTGCCAGGCCAACATTACGAGTGGACGGGCTAAGGGACGTTACCATGAAGAAGAGACTGCGCGTGGTTCTCTCCCTAAAGGGAATCCTGTTTAGTTTCCCATAATTGTCCAGTGCACCAACGGGAATGGTACTGTCATCATCAAATTGAAGAATGCCACCGGTGACTTGCTCATTGACATTGGGACGGTCGTAGAGATAGACCTCGGAGATCGACTGTGGTTTGGCCCATGTAAGCTTCAAAGTGCTCCCAGCTTTTCCACCCACGGTTGCCCATCCTTTGGTTCATATTCCTGGATAGCCGTCTATGGTTACATCCAGGGCCTTTCCCGCCGTCTGGCCATGGTCCGCATCGTGCGAAGATGCGATCGCCGTTGCGTTGCGCGCAACATTCTGCAGATGGGTTGTGACAACTGTCACCTCTGCTGGCGTACTCCTGGTCTTTCCACTTCCGACCACTAGGCAGAACCCCAGTGTTTCCGAAGATTTAGGACTGGTGAATGACGGGTGCGCTGCTGTGGCATCGGAGAGGGCAACATCGGCGCCTCTAATCTGCGTCCATTGGTCAGTCAGGGAGTCACCGTTGGGGTGTCTACTTTCCGTACCATCAAGCACGACCTTCTCCTCCAACCCAACCGTCCGACGGTTGTCAAGGAGACGGGCATTCACTACGGGCTCCCAGTGACAGCATACTGTCGCTGCAGCCACTGTGCCTCGTTGCCATCACCACAGCTGGCTACGTCATGGCAAACTTTGGAATCGTGCGCAGCGTATGTGAAGAACGCGGATTGTTTGGCCTGGAGATCATCGCCAAACACGTTCTGGGCCATCGATTGGATCGGGTACCCCGTGTACCCAGTCAGAGTATGAGTGGTGGAGTATCGTTCGGCTGCCTGTTGTACATAATACGCCGTGGTGTAGTGGTCACTGTGGTCACCACCACCATACTCATGGGTGTAGTCCTGAGTATTGATCCGATCCGGACTGAAATCACTCATCAAACTCGCCAGTGTATCAATGAGCTCGTCATTTGTGTAGCTGGTCGATCCATTCACCGTTTGGATGCTACTGATTTCCGACTGCCAGAGTTTCTGGAGGCTGGCGCTTCCGGTATTCGGGAATCCATCTCCGACACCATTGCCGTCGGGCAATTGCAGGAAGACCAGGGAGATATCTGGATTCCCGGCAAGTGTAAAGGCGGGAATGTTTTTCCCGTCAATGCCAGCGTCCGATTGCGTCCAGATGTCACTTACATCGGCCATCTGCGCGTATGCGGCTTGAGAGCCCGCCTGACGCTGCTCCCAGTAGCCCGTGGAAACTTCCCCTGCGTCGCCTGCAGTTAGGAAAACGGTGCGCACTCTGCGACCAGCTTGAACTTCATGCAGAATGTCGGGGCTGAGGAAGAGTAGGTCATCGTCCTGATGCGCAACGATGTTCAATGTCTGTGCAGCCGAACATGGTAGCTGGTCGAGGAAGCCAATGGCTGCGAGAAGAAATGAAGCTCTCATTCTAAGTAACCGGAGTTCTGCGTACTATGGGAACTTGGAATAGCAAAAAGTATCATGCAGAGACTGTCCACCTGTCCTGAAGGGATTGTCAATCTGATGAGAGCGCAAGTTCGTTTGTCAGTCTGTGCCCACCCTTTAAACATCATGTTAACTGCTCCTCGTCCCTTATTGTGTGGCCTGACATTCCAACAGCTTTGTGTTTGTTGTGTCTCATTCCTAACCCCTTGCTTCTCACCTTGCAATCAAACCAGGCCCACTGGGTTTCCTTTGGGGTTTTGGCAGGGATTCCCTGGTGTAGGCTTGTCTTTCGCAGGCAGATCGGATTGCTTCACGCATCACAACAACTCGACAACCTTCTGATTGGAATTCTAATTCTGCCTCGCGTGCACAACATTCAATCATCCGCGGAAGAATGCTGATGAGAAACATGGTTCCCGACTGCACTCTTAATCGGTGCACAGCCAATGAATCTTTAATATTACGTGTTTTCTCATTCTTGTTCCTCGCTACCCGAGGCTATACGTACATTGGGGGTGAGACGCTTTCCGGAATGCTCATCGACCAATAGACGAAGTCAATCCATGGATCATGGTTCCATACATCACTCTCCTTGATAGCTCCAGAAACAAGGGGTTCCTCGTTGTCAAATGGTAAGCCATGGAACGGCCTGCGTTACGAGGAGCTGAAGGGTACCATGATAAGATTCCCGATCGAGCCAATTAGATATCCATATTCGCATAATGTATCATTCGGCAGCCGAATCGGCGCACGGTTCAAACTTCAAAGCACATACCGAGAATTGCCAAAACACCTGCGCCAGCTCACCCCGGTAGAATTTCCAAGCGTCGATCGAGCATTTAGTCCAACCCGTAGCCTGGGGTTTGAAGGCACAACACGAAGAACCTAATCTCTTGGTTCTCCCAGGGTCCATCGGGTAGTCCTCTTCCGGTTCCTGCGTCCGACACTAGGACACAGCCCTTGGACCAGGAACGGCTTCGAACGGTACTAGTCATACGTTCGCGAGTACTCTTAGTTTACTGAGTGCTACTTTCCCCGAAAGTCGGGATAAAGCCAAGCCTCCCACATGGTTCGATTGTAGAAGTTGATATGGAGGAGAATGCAACAGCATATGAAATGAAGCTATCACAAGTACGACAAAACTTCCTGTTCACAGGTGACATGCATTATGTAAGAGGGGATTGGGTCAAGAATGCAGTGTATTGACCTGACGACTTTTCTCCAAGGACTGCAGAGTTCCAGACCCATGTTGGTTGGTGTATGCACAGAGATGAACAGTTACCTCCGAAACAGACTACTTCCTTAGGGTTTTCTTGGGTGAAATTGTCGCTCCTCAGCCATGATATCGCACGATATTTCTTTTGAAGTTTTTAAGTTCTTTCGATGTAGTTCATACTGGGTGTCCCTGCCCTCTTGGGTCCTTGTTGACAGGAAAGAACGGCCGTAGTTGTTACTAGTAGTAGTGGGTCCGCTGGTGTCGAAGCCTCCAGGCCAGGCGGATCTATTTGGTGTTGGAGTGGGTCATTAATAATATCTGATTGTCGTTCTTTCATAGTCAGAAGGGAGGGGTGGGTGGGCCATTCAAGTTCGGTACTCTTTCCAATGTTGTTGAAATTGACGCTCAAAGCCTTGGACAAATCTGCGGCGACATGATAGCCGAGATTGAGGTTGTTCCATAAAGGTACCCATCATCGGAGATCCTGTTCGTATGACCACAGGGGTACGACTAAAGAGTCATTCTACACCGTGTGTAAAACACAAAGACATGATGGGTAAGTAGTATTGGATCTTATCCTACAGAAAGTTCTGTACGCTATCCTAAACGCGACATAATCATGGCTGGTGCTCCGCCACAGATACCTCAAAGGTGGTCTGCACCGTCACCGTTGGTGGCAGATATCTTGAGGAGAGACTCCCCGCACGGCTACCTTGGATTGTAGTCGTGTTGGTGATGTTCTTATATCCATCATTCGGAATATCTGCCCAGCGAGTGCCAGATTCGTGGCTGGACAGCTTTTGCCTCTCTTTGCGGGCAAGAAGTGACCGGGACAAGTGGATGGCTGACCCCGTGTTTCTTCCTTGACTCGGATTGGAACTGCCGTCGCGCAGCCTTCGCACAAGGGGTCGAAGGGTTGACAGATAGCCAGCCGTGATTCCGAGGACGGCTTCGATATTCGCTAAGATAAAGAGGGTGGCGGTGCCATCTACAGCGCTGTTAGTTGGATTTCGCCGAATCCTAGCTGCTTGCTATCAAGCGATGTACATACAAAGTCAGTCCGGGTCTGTGAAGGTTTTGTTGTATGGTAAACGAACCACAATCGCAGCGCCCGCCCTAAAGCCATGACAGGATCAATCACCACGGGTCCTTCCCCGTCGTATTATGCACAGCATGGCTCAGGAACTCACAAACAACCCAATCCAAGAATGCCTCCGAGAAACATTTTCAAACGTCTATTCATTTGTAGCCTCCAGATCATGAAAATGGGTAGAATACCCAGGGTGAGGTCACACAGAGCAACAATCACACTATGGGTATAGACGATGCCGAGAAGCAAGTCTTTGCTGATGCAGTGGGAAATCATCATCCCATGATCCCAGACGTAATGGATAGGGCGACATTCGAGGAGGGTCGTGAAGAAGAGGAGTAGGCCAACCACGGTACTCAAGGCAACGAACGATGGTGATACGCAGAAGTGAAATTGCAACGGAAGCCCTGCCAGCGGTGCCCGTCAGAGAGTAGAATACCTGGCTAACCCACCAGAACTAGAACTGGATGAGTACATGATCAATTTAAAACAGAACTTATGATGGAATGTGTAGCATACACGCAGCGAGTCTCTCATGTTGTTCGGTTTGTCCGCAAAATACTCTATCTTCTTTCCCAGCCCTGTTGAGCCGCCGGCAATGCCACGGATAGCGAATGCAAGATTGAATGCCATTGCAAGGATCATCATATAGTCATCCGCGCCAAAAGCCCGGATGAGATGCAGTCGGACGTAGCATCCAAGGCTGACTGCAAGCAAGGATAGCCCTAGAGAGATGGACGTCACGATGATAATTGCCTCACTCTTGTCATCCGCCATTTCGACGAGATGAACGGCCAAACGTGTGGTTCATGACCTGCCTGCTCCGCATCTTTTATAAGACGAATCACAGAATAGGGTTCTTGCTAATCAATTACTCAGGTAGAGGGACGTCTGTGCCCCAGTCAAATTGATTGGTACACTATCCCTCTTGCGTGTAGTGGATGATTGATCATCACATTTCTCACTCGGTAGATGAGCCCTCCACAGTGGGATACATAGCTTTCTCTCACTAGTACGGGACTGACTTCGTAATAGTGCCACTCACTGGTCATAGCGGCCAATTGTACCTAGCCATCCGATGGCTTGGATCGGCCGTCTTTCGGCACTGTCCAGGATTGACCCATCTTCACTTGGCCCCTGACGGTTGAGGCTCGATTCTATGCAATGGATACTTGGCCTTGTGCCCCAGACCCACAGCCCTCGTGTGTGAGCTTATTTTTGGTTCCTGGGGAGGACTAAGTTGGGCCCCGATAGTACCCGATACGAGCGAGAAGTGGAAAAACGGAAGAGTCAATGTGGATCCATTCCTTTAACGAGGTCCTCGGGAATTAACCTTAGTTTCGGCACCTACGCAAAATGGAAAGTCTCCGGCGCCCCAAATGGACATCCGGCATTTTACTTGACTTGCAACACGGTTTCCCCAGTTCGCATAATAAGGACCGGCCTTTAAAGGAGCTTGAATTTGGCGATTCACTTGAGCAATCGAAAAATCGACTTCTGCTAGTCAACAACCTTTGAAGTCAGTTACGGAGCTGAGCCTGCCGTCTTTGGTCTGGCCAACAGGTGGGATCCACAGTTGGTGAACTGGAAGCTTACCAATTCTAGACCAATATGGGGGAGTAGCCAGGAAGGAAAGGTCCGTATGAAGTCGGGGAACTGCTATGTGCTCCCTTGGTCTGTGGAAGGAATGAGCCTTGCGTAGAACGACCACATATGTCCAATTGCAGTCCTGAGGTGATGGTTGACCCAGCAGCGCGAGTCTCCCCCAAGGCCACCTGAGCGCAGAGTTCTTACCTTTATGCGAAATCTCGAGATCTTTATAACTACTGTTGGGTACTCTTCCGCCTCCTTTTGATACCTTTAATGCTCATATTCGGACCCTCCTTCTACCCCATTACCTTTGCAACAACCATCCATCTCTCTCTTCCCTCGTGTAGCCTTTCTATCCTGTTGCCCCGATGAACCGAGTTTCTGATGGGCACCGCATATATAGAGAGATAAAACGTACGTTCGGCTGCAATTCGATAGACTATTGACCTTGTATTGCCATCTCATACTATCCGGCAGGCCTATCGATCACGTGTCCTAACAACTTGGCATATATACAAGTAGTGGTTCTCTTTCTCTGTTTATTTTTGGAACATTCCTTTTACAAGAAACATAAATCACGGCACCTGTGGCTGTCGTACACGAACAATCAAGGTGATTGACTACAGAATGATTCATCTGTATAACTGGGGAAAGGGTTCGCCCACGATGTAGACGGCGACTAAAGACTTGCTAGGCAAATCTCCATTCATTACAGCAACCCGTTCAGGTTGTTGTCCAGCCGGTCTTGTGAGCGGGAAATTATGTCACTCTACGTGTCAGAAGTACTCAAAAACTCTTGAGTGAGACCTTTAGAAACCGTGACATAGGCTTTTATACCCCAAATAGCTATGCAAGCCGCTCAGCAGATCTCGACACCAGCTGCCTGCATTCTTTCCATAGTGCAATAGTTTACAGTGGTTGGTCTCTCCCCATGTTTCATAATGTTTCTTCCATTTGAGAATCCATGCATATATCCATGAAAAGGACACTACCTGGATCCACCCCTACATCCAATAATAACATCCTCCCTGTGTGTGTGTGTGTGTGTGTGTGTGTGAGTGAAAGAGAGACTGCTACATCTGCTGGAATTCCGCCCACTGGGCAACAGCTACAATGTGGGGTAATTGGGGCGAACGGGCCCATGGCGCCGCAACGATCATATAAACGTCACAGCCCTCAAAGCAAGGTGACAGCGAAGTAAGACATCGCGGCTTACTCCATGGAAGCCCACGGAAGCCAACCCATGACGCAAGAGATAGGGCTCCGCCAACACGTGATTGGACGCCACCCTGCAGATCGGCCTTGGCCTCAGGCCTCCCAGGCTCCATCGCTAATGCTTCGTGTTGCTTAGTCCATTGGAGGAGCGACCAACGCCAGTCAGGCAGTTAATTTTGAATTGGACTATTCCATGGTCTGACTCGTGGTATATTGTTTTCGTCCGTGCCCCACCACGCGTGGCCCTCACACTTTGCTTTCTCTGCAGGTGGACGGAAACATTGCGACCCCCCACGGGGATCTGCGTTGGTGAAATGGCTCGTTTGATCGGGAGAAATCTCCATTAAAGAAGGCATTGGTAGATACGCCGAGACATTGTGACCGTGCGCCAATGCTATGAGTCGTGGTCGCATTATGACGACTGATACTTTTCCCATGATACATACAAATGCCCCGATCTGGTCTCGTTAGCTTCGGCGATGCTGAGGACAGCCTAACGCCATGTGTACGTGATTATTGCCTGACGCTAGAAAGTCACAGCATCGACGGGATGTCAGCAGGGGAACAATCATTCCCACTGATGGCTTGCCAGACTATTGCCTAGTATAACCCATATGTCTATGGTGGATGGAGCCTGAGTTTCGTATTCTGACACCTTTGAGTTCATGATTCGTAGACCAAATCTCCTGTGCACCCACTTTCCACCACCCAGTAGCGGCATGGGCTGCGCCTGCTGAGAGGATTCAAGAACGGCCCTCTGATCCAGCCTGATTGGCCGTTTGAAGACATTCACCGAGGCTGTTACCCTGTATGTCCTATAAAATTGGACACACATCCCCCGCATCTCACGGTGGGGGCATCTTGTTCGTGTGAGATCATAGATACTCGGTCAAGCTATGCTGGCTACCTGAAAGCCACGAGTTGGCCTGAAGATTAGGATTACTGTGCTCTGATAGTCCAGTTATCTGTCAATCACCTGAAAACTTTTCTTATACCTGATAGATCTGCTATTCAGACGCCCCTTCTCCTATTCTGGCTTCTAAGTCCCATAGAGCCTCTACAATGAAGGATAAATACGGGCCGGATGCCGGCCACCAGAAGAAGATAGATGGCATGGATGAAGTGTCTCCCATAGCCGAGCATTCAGAGAAGCCAAGGCGCTCGAGTATTTACGACATCGAGGGCCGACCTGCCAACAAACTCAGCACCGTCTTCAAGAACCCTCTGGAAGGCATCCCCCGCCAGCAGCTCCTCGAGGACGTGGATAGATTCTGTGTCCAGTATGGTCTGGAGGCTCACAAAGATCTTTTCCGTAAAGGAGCGCTGATTTCACAGAATCCTCAGGATGCCCACAATATCCCAGAGCTGGCCGAGGATGAGAGAGAGGCTATTCGGCGCGAGCACACTCATAAATGGTCGCAGCCTTGGCAGCTCTACTTCATGGCGTGTACGTACTGGAATCAGTCGCTGAGCGCGGCATGCCCTTGTATTATCGGACTGTCTGAACTATGCTAATTAGGTTCTAGCCATGTGCTCGTTGGCTGCCGCGGTTCAAGGTATGGACGAAACCGTCAACAATGGCGCACAAGCCATTTACCTCAAGGTGAGATAGACTCCATTGAACACGACTGCAATGCTGATCTGGTGCGAAGGAACTCAATATTACGGACGAATATATCACTGGCCTCGTCGTCGGCGCTCCCTATCTGGCCTGTGCAGTCATCGGCTGTTGGCTCACAGAGCCTATGAATAGGTACTTGGCACGGCGCGGTACAATTTGGGTGTCTTGTTTCATTGCTGCCGTCGCCTCAGTCTGGGAGGGTGTATGCAACTCCTGGGTCAACCTGTTTATCGCTCGCTTCGTTCTTGGTCTCGGCATCGGTTCGAAATCGTCTACGGTCCCCGTCTATGCCGCCGAGTGTGCGCCCGCTCCCATCCGAGGAGCGCTGGTCATGATGTGGCAGATGTGGACCGCTTTTGGTATCATGCTGGGAAACATCATGGGTGTTGCGTTCATGGGCTTGCCGGACAACCTCTCCTGGCGCCTGATGTTAGGCTCCACAGTGGTTTTGCCTTTGGTCGTTTGTGCGCAGGTCTACCTCTGTCCTGAATCTCCTCGTTGGTTGATTGAGCACAATAAGATCGACAAGGCCTTCCAGGCTTTCCGCATCCTTCGCCCTACAGATATTCAAGCAGCACGCGACTTGTACTATGCATATGTCGGTGTTGAGCTCGAAAGAGAGGTGAATAAGGGAAAGAACTTCTTCACAATGTTCCTAGAGCTGTTCACCATCCCCCGTAATGCTCGTGCAACACTTGCCACCTGGATTGTCATGTTTTTGCAACAGGTAAGTAGGGTACTGCAGGCTGATTCTCCCCACGAATGCTCGGGTGAGATATACCAGCGTGCTTCTGGACCCGGGTTTATTGGTCAAGAAGCTTTCTCACCTCCCGCATCTCGAGGGATAGCCCGAGAACTCATCGATGATGACTCTGCGCATATAACTAGAGGCTAATCGAGACTTAATCTCCTTAGTTCTGCGGAGTCAACGTAATAGCATATTATTCGACGACGATTTTCACCCAATCAGGGTATTCGATTCAGCAGGCGTTATTAGCGTCGATGGGAACAGGTATCCTGAACTGGGTCTTTGCGCTGCCGGCCTTCTTCACGATCGACACATGGGGCCGACGCAACCTCCTGCTCTTTACCTTCCCTTTTCTGGCCATCTTTCTTTTCTGGGCCGGTTTTTCGTTTTGGATCGAAGAAGGGGTCAGATACAGTAAAAAACGGGTGGCCATGGTGACAACAGGCATGTACCTGTTCGAAGTATTCTACTCGCCTGGTGAAGGACCTGTGCCCTTCACATATTCTGCTGAAGCCTTCCCACTGCATGTGCGTGAAGTCGGCATGTCCTGGGCTACGGCCACCACATGGTGTTTTAACTTCATCCTATCATTCACCTGGCCGTCACTGCTGCGCGCCTTCCAGCCACAAGGAGCTTTCGGCTGGTATGCTGCGTGGTGCTTGATTGGATGGGTTCTTGTCCTGCTATTCGTGCCGGAGACGAAATGTAAGTTATCCTTAGTCACACCTGGGGCACTGGCCAATTACTGATATTTGATAGCCCTCACCCTGGAGGAACTGGATCAGGTATTCTCAGTGCCGACTCGGAAGCATGCGATGTACCAACTCAAGAATGCGGCCTGGCATTTCCGCGTCTGGGTTCTACGGCAAAAGCTTGAGCCCTTGCCTAAATTTTACGAAGGAGCGGAGCATCTTGCAGAGGTGGAGGAGAAGTAGAGTCTCGACCTGTTGAGATACTGTAGACTCCTGCATGTATGCTTCTTGGATTGTGGCACCGCTTGCGGGCAGTGAGCTCGAAAAGCTGTAGGAGAAGTTGATCCCGCGGTGTTGTCTCTTGCTTTCCGTTTATCGGTTCGTTCCTTTTCTAAAGGTGTAAGACTTGAAGTGACAGCATATGGTGATGTTGGTCAGTTCCTTGAATCTAACGTGGTCAATAACTCATAAGATTCCATCAATGGATAAAATGAGAAGAAGGAGCTTAAATCTAAGGTCCTCTAGAGGGGCCCGTGGGTTAACCTGCCGAGTGTTTCGCTCATGATGCTCTCCATACAACAACAAATTGTTATGGGATGAGGCGAGGAGTGAGCAATGGGTATACACAATGTCTGAGGATCGGTTTGTCTTTGTCCTCGGAGGCGATAGCTATTGACGAAGGATTGGTTGTCGCGCCTATTCTCCGCGGCAACTGACTTCGGCTTACCCATCGACTTCCACGGCAGTGAGCGTCTTGAAGCTCCCTGTCAAGAGTAACGAAACCAAGATGGTGGCGAACAAGAGGACCGGTGAGGCACAGCTATTTCTTACAATGCGGCTGGGCGAAGTGAGGTCACGCATTGATTGGCGGGAGAATGTATGCGACTCTATTCGTGGATGGGACATATCTCGCAATGCACGATGAGAAAATCATGAGATATGCTGCAGGGCCATGACAGTTCGGCAAGGGGGAGATGACGTCTGTTTACAAAGACGTGTACGAGGGAATCGAGGAAGATGAAAACCGCTTATCGCCAATTCTGAATCGGCCAGTAAGCCTTACAGTACCTTTACTGCAAGTGCAGCTACATCTGCAAGGTTACGTTCACACTTTGGCTTATCTCAATGATCACGTTCTTGCGAAGGGGTTGAATATTGCCTTGGGTATCGTGCTGCCTATACGGGTGATGCGGCATGCCCTAACTACTACACTTGTACGACTCGTTCTTCCCCAGCAAACATTGAGACCTTGTTCTCTCTGCCCCGATATGTCGCTTAACACGCCTTGGACACATGGGTAGGATTTTTCTTCGAAACGATATACTGACTAAACAAATTGGTGGCGTTTTCGGGGGTTCAGATGACCACTGCCCATACTGGGTTGAGGGGTATATTGAATCCGCCTGAAGTCACCAAGGAATTGTTTTTCTTTTTTCTTTTTTTTCCAGCTCAGGAACCGTTCCATTCGGAGAGATGCCGCCACTTTCTTTTTTCTTCGAACGGCCTAGCGTCGGAGCTTAGCTAGTTTATTATTTGTGGGATGCACGCTAGGATCCGAGACAATCAAGCAAGCCCCAGCCCAACCTGAAAACATGACCAACGCTCCTCCTTCTCCGATGGTCTACGACGGGGCAACGCGAGCACGCAATCTGCAGGTGTTTCGATCAAGTCAAGGACAGGATGGCCTTGTCCAGATCCTGTCGGAACGGAGCGGATTGACGGGGATATGAGATCTGATTCTACGGGGAGACGGCATGCCGAAGGTCAGTCCAGGGGATTCTCACGCTGATCCTTCTGTCTGAATCCAGATTTCTTCTCGTTGTGGTGAAAGAGAAAAAAAAAGGAAAAATGAAAAAAAGAATTAGGGTTGGGCGATGGCCGGATTGGGACAAGCGGGCGCTAGACTAAATTAGTCGCGTCGGTCACGGGCCGTGTTGGTCGGCGCGCAGCCAATCATCGGCCTAGATTGCAGGCTTTCTCCACCCTAGTTTATATACAGAACGAAGTCGACAATCACGAATGCGCTTCCTCCGATAACGCCATTTGCCAAGCAGAGCCGGCGTGTGAGGCCAGAGCCTACCAGATGGACCCGCTGGATTTGCTTGCACGCAACTTGGCTACAGTCAAGCATTGTTCTCGTGCTGTTTCCATGTAAAAGTGGGAACGGGTCTGAATCAACGTTGCATTGAGCACCGCTTCCGCATCCGGTTGGGGTTGCGGTGGCTTCATGAAAACCCGATCACGTCATTTTGCCCGGTCGATGAGGGCGAAGAGTTTCTTTTTATCTATAACGGAAGTGGCTCGCTGGTGGGCACGATGGGTGTGTGTGTGTGTGCCGTACAGCGAGTCCTCGCCGCGAAAACCGTGGCCAGAACGCCCTCGACGTGTGCTGAAGGTTCATCGAATCCAGTGACAAAGGTCACCGTCATCCAGCATCGATGGTACTATCTGCAGTCTCTCGAAAGTTCTCGAGGGCAACGGAAGACCCCTTGGATGCTCCCTCACCCGTCACGGACAAGGACAGCGACCGGATATCCAATGCGGACAAGAAGTTGGCGTCGGTGGACGAGCGATCGTCCAGCGATGAGGAACACGTGAAGAAACTCAGCGAGACAGATGCGATAGAGCAGCAGACGGAAGAGGATCCAGAGATCGCAGCGCTACCCCGTGAGGTCCGACAGCTGGTCAGTCTCACCGATGATCCGACCTTACCCACGATTACCTTCCGATATTTCCTCCTGTCGATCATCTTCATCGTTCCCGGGGCTTTTCTGTCTCAGATGAGCCACTTTCGTACCACGCAGGCACCGTATTCGATCTTCTTCGTCCAGATTGCAACCCATTACGTCGGAAATTTCTTTGCACGGGTGTTTCCAGCCTGGGAGATTCGTGTGCCATTCACAAAGTGGTCCTTCAACCTCAACCCAGCGCCGTGGAGTGCCAAAGAACATGTGCTGGTTACGTTGACCGCGGCGTCGGGCGCCACGTATAACCTGGGCTATACTCCCATTGCACTGGCGGAGCTCTTCTACGGTGAAAGGCTCAATCCGGCCGTTGCCATCTTCTTCATGTTCGCCATTGTGTGGGTTGGGTACGCATTTGCAGCCATCGCGCGCCAGCTGCTCCTCTACGATCCCACATACGTCTGGCCACAGGCCCTCATGCAGACCACTCTCTTCGAGACCTTTCGGAAGCAAGATGTGTCGTCGCCCCTTGCCCGGCGTCAGCTCAAAATCTTCTTCTTTTCCCTGGTGGGAATGACCTTATGGCAATTCCTCCCCGAATATGTGTTTCCTTTCACTTCTTCCCTGGCGTTCCTGTGCTGGGTCGCTCCCCACAACCCCGTAGCCAACTTCATTGGCTCAGGTCTCGGGGGAATGGGCTTTCTCAACTTAACTTTCGATTGGTCGAACATCAACTGGAATGGCTCGTCGATTCTACTGACACCCTGGTGGACACAGGTCATTTTGTTCCTGGCGTATGTCGTGAGCTGTTGGGTTCTCCTTCCAGCTGCCAAGTGGGGGAATCTGGGCTCATACAAGCACGGCCTGATGTCGAACTCGCTATTCATGGCCAACGGCACCAAGTATCCGGTCCTCGACGTTTTGACCCCCGACTTTCGTTTGAATCAAACCGCGTACGAAGAACACGGTCTCATGTACATGGGGCTTCACAATGCCTGGGCTACATTCTTCGACTATGCCAAGGTGACCGCGGCGGTTACCTGGATCGCTACATTCGGGTACTACCAGCTGAAATCGAATCTGAAGAAGGCCATTGCGTCCCGTCGGAAGTCGGAAAAGGCTAAAGGCCAAAACATCAACTATCAATATCATGATCGTCTCAACGTGCTGCAGAGGCAGTACAAGGAGGTGCCACTATGGTGGTACGTAGCCCTTTTCCTGGCTGGGTTTATCATCCTTCTTGTGGCCACCGCATGCGGATACCTTTGGATCCCCGTCTGGACGCTGTTCGTCGGTCTGGCCACGGCCGGGGTTTTCGTCCTCCCCTTTGGTTGGCTGTACGCAATCTCCAACTATCAGCTCGCGGTGGGAACATTCAACGAGATGCTGTACGGGTATATGGTCCACACGAAAGCAGGCGCGTCGCATCGCCACCCCTGTGGACCTTCTACCTACGGAGCGATCGCTGGCGACGCTTGGTATCGGGCCCAGTACATGCTTCAAGATCAGAAGATCGGACATTATATGCATATTCCCCCGCGAACGGTCTTTTTCTCTCAAATCTTTGGGACTGTCCTCGGGATTCCAGTGAATTACGGTGTGATTCGCTGGGTCTTGAACACGAAGGGCAACATCCTCAAGGGGGTCGAGAAGGATCCGCTGAACCAGTGGACCGGTCAATCCATCATAGGTTCCAATACTCTCGGAGTGCAATATGCTGTCATTGGACCACGGAAGATGTTTGAGAACCCTGAACTGAGGGTTCTCCCGTACTCTTTCGTCGTGGGAGCCGTGATCCCCCCCATGCTGTACATCCTCCACCGCTGCTTCCCACGATTGCGAGTGGACTTGTGGAACGTCACTATCTTTTTCTCTGGTTTATCGGTCTTCTACGGTAATATCAGCACCGGATATACATCGGCCATCATCGGAGGATACGTGGTTATGTACTGGGCTTATCGACGTCGGTTCGAGACCTGGAAACGGTACAGCTACATGGTTGCCGCTGCCTTCGATGCCGGCTTCAATCTGAACATGTTGTTGATCTTCCTGTTCTTTGGCTCCGGGAAGCAAATCAAGATGCCCAACTGGTGGGGCAATAATGCGGACTCAGTCGAGCGGTGCTTCGCATTGTGAACCAGGCAACGCAGCGTTCCTCATACGAATTGTGTATAAAGCATACCTGTGTGTACATAGCTCTCATCTCTATAACGAACTACCAGTCTACTCCCTTAGCGTATCTGTTTTGAAACACTCATAGTTCTTGTTACATGTGCATAATCTGGTAAGACTCGGTCCTTTGTCGGTTCCATAAATCCGGCTGTTTGGATATGTAGTCATCTCAGCACGGGGATACAGGGGCTAACAGTTGGACGACAGACCTTTTCACTGAGTTTACCTTACTGTACTCTTGCACACATGCTTGTGGGCTGTGAAGTTCTATTCGGCTTCGAATAACAAGGACTTGGGAATGGCCTCAACCTGACGAACGTGGTTCATTCTTTCAACCCCTTCGATGTCGCTACCGGTGGTACTACTTGTTGTATAGTCCGTCTAAAAGACCTCTTATCCTGTGGGAGCGATGCCGCAACTGCTCTACTCAAGCACCTCATTGGGTAGGTACAACGCCATCGAATCCTCCCAGATACTGTCGGTGAGGATAGTCTTATTCGAGCCGTCTGCATTCATGACGAATATCTGACCGTACGGCTGGAAGGTGTTGTCATAAATGGCGGCTTCATCCCGGAATCCGTACATGCCGCTTGCATACAGAATGCGGCCGTCCGCTGTCCATGTCGCATGGGCATCGTTGGCTCCGCTCGATGTGAGCACCTTCAGGTCCGACCCATCCGGACGTATAGTACACACGTCAAAGTTGGTGTAGCTCGTCCGACGTGTGAAGACGATTCGCTGCCCATCAGGCGAGTAGAATGGAAGGTTGTCCCGGGTGGTAGTCAAAACGCGAACGCTCTTATCGGTCACATCCATGATACGAAGCCCAAACTCCGCACCCCATACGCGGTAGACCAAGTATCGTCCATCCAACGAGTAGCTAGGGAATCCCGCATTGATTGTACCGTTGGTGAGGATCTCATAATATGATCCGTCTGCTTTGGCTCTCGCAATGTATCCCTTCCCCGTCGCGCGTGACTGGAACCAGGCCCCAATACCAAAGGCAATCCATTCCCCATCGGGGGACCAGGTGGGCTGGAATGCGCCGGCGAGGCCCTGGCCGACCTCGCTGGAGCTGATGTTGCTTTGGGTCAGTGGGTCGAAGACAAGCTTTTGGTCCATTCCGTCGGGTCTCATGGTGACGATGCTGGAGTTGCCGAGTTGCTTCTGTGTGATCGCCAGTCGACCCTGTTGCGACAGATCCGGGAACACGTCGGTAAAGCGGTATTCCCACTCGGGATCCCAGCTGTAGAGTTTCTTCTCCATTGCACGCGCCTCGAACTCCGACTTCTCATAGACAACGGACTTGCCGTCCGGCGACCAGGACGGCGAGCGCATTGTCCCATTGATCACAGCGCGAGTTGAGCTCTCCGCCGTGTAGTGGATGCCTTCGTTCGATCCGCCCTTCACCAGGTACCCAATATTGTCTGCGGTTACGTATTGCGGAGAGACCTTCACCCCCGTTCCACTCGTATGCTGGATCCGATCCAGTCCCGTAGCAAAGTCGACGGACACAATCTGCGAAGTGGCACTGGCGACCGATTCGGGCCGATGTGCGTCCCATGTGTTTTCCGTCGTAATCTCGTAGAAGATGATCCGCGAGCCATCTGGCGACCACCTGGGAGACCCTAGACTCCAGCCCTCCTTGGATGCGATCTTCCGAAAGTCCCTTCCGTCTGGCCGGATGACATACACCGACAACTCCTGTGTATGCTCCCAGCCTGTACCATTCCCGTGTCCACGCCATTCGGTGTTGCGATCCGAGGAGAACGCAAGCCATTCGCCATCGGGCGACCAGCTGGGACGGAAGAAGCCATTGGGTTTCGTCGGGTCACCCTTGACTCCCTCCAGGTTGGTGAGGTTGCGTTGTTCGCCCGTCGTAAGATCCATCACCCAGACATTGGTCGTGTATCCGTTCGCTGTGGAGACCCATGCCACCTTGCTGGCATCGGGCGACAGCACACCTGCATCCTCGACAGAGGGGGTTGCCACCAGCTTCTCCAGCCCGGAGCCGTCCGCGCGACAGCGGTAGAGGTCCGAATTCCCGTCGCCATTGCGCTCCGAGGTGAAGGTAATCCATTGTCCATCGGGTGAGAAAGAAGCATGGTAGTCGAATCTGGAGTTGTTTCCCAGCAGTTTCTGCTCGTTGCTGCCGTCGATATTGGCCACGTACAGCTCCGATGACGACGGACCAATCCGGTTCATAAGCATCACTCCCTTTTTGCCGGGAGCTGGTAGTCCCCGAGCCGAATGGGTATGGGGCATCATCTCGAGGTTTTGCTCCATTGCAAAGTGCATCGCTTTGTGGGCCGTCGCCAAGCTTGAGCCCACCGCGAGGGCCCATGCCGTAGAGGTAAGCCAGCGCATGTCTGTGTGCTCAAATGTTCCTTTGGTGGTCCTGACGAGGGAACAGTGCTTAAGCGAGGAAGATGGGGATATGGTATTTATGCGAATTGACGGCCTTCTGCCAAGCGGAAAGCCTGCGCTTGTGGATCCAGTGACCAACCAGCTAGTGGGCAACTGCCCAGTGCATAATCAAGCGTTATGAAACGGTGGCACATCAGCTGAGGCTTGCTTTGCATGTGTGCCATGATAGGCAACATGTTCGTCGATCTGCGAAGCGGACTGCCTGTGTCCAGACGTCGCCAAGACTGCAGAAAATTAATCGATATTAGGATGGGCGTCCATGTTCCCCAGCATGCGCGGCTTAGCGGTCTCATCCACAGGCTACTTCACTCGAAGCGACAAGGATCTGCATGGTCATTTATAGATTTCTTCTCCTGGTGGTGATTATCGGATAAGATTATGTTTTCAATCTCCGAGTCTATGCCCTATATGATTATCTCGGCCGAGCTTTGCTGAGGGTCTGCGTATTATCTCCGAGACAGACGAGTGGAACCGGTGGAGGCTTCAAGACTCCAGAGACTGGATGGTCCAATCTGATAAGAAGAAGGACCTGTTGAGCTCTTGGCACACAGAGGGAATTGATTGATAATTAATGTCTGGCGGCGAAATCCCG
This sequence comes from Aspergillus pseudonomiae, assembly GCF_009193645.1. NCBI lineage: Eukaryota > Fungi > Ascomycota > Eurotiomycetes > Eurotiales > Aspergillaceae > Aspergillus > Aspergillus pseudonomiae. The sequence goes on along the minus strand of NW_022476047.1, from coordinate 150,715 downwards.
ACTGTGATGCGAGGATGGGAGGCCGCTGGGCTTGGACCATTTCTACCGAAATGATCCCAGTGGGACCAGCTCATCAGATAGACGGCAGTATTGTCGGTTCAAGCCGCCAGATGGCCCTTTCATTAGTGGAAATTCTGATGAGTAGTTAGCAATGGTTCGCAGAGGGAGAAGCACGACGTGAAACCATGTGTGGTCTCTACTTCGGTTGTCAGAGTGGCTCTGAAGAGACCTGACTCAACGCAGGATGGACAACTTGCTCTCTTCGGCCAGCTACGAACTGTATGGTGCGCATTATGTAGGAATGTTAAAGTATATTTCGTACATTACCCCTGGCAGCTGCATAAACCTTGACATATACATTAGTGGCGTGTTCTTCCGAGAGGCACATATTGACATCCTGAACGCTGTCAAGCTAATCCTTCCGACAGATCCACCTCAATCGCCAATTCTCAGTAAGAATCAAGCCATATTGGCCTTCCCCTTCCTCCCCATCATGATTCCTCCCTCACTGACACAGCTCGTATCCAACACACTCATCTCCAAACGCTTCTCGTACGCCTGCTTGCTCTTCTCTGCCGACGTCCGCAACATAAACCACCTCAAGTGCGGCAGCGGCCGCAAGACCTCATCCACGCAATCGATTAGCCAGCCTCCAAGACCGTGACCCTGATATTCTTGGAGGATATACAAGTCAGTCAGATATGCGAATGTAACATTGTCCGTGATAAGCCGCGCGAATCCGATCTGTTCTACATTCTGTTGTGCGTTGGTTGGACCATCAGTTGAGATGCCGTTGCATTCCCCATTCTGGCCAGTATTCTTCGGCGTGGTTTTGTACACTCCGAAGCAAAAGGAACTCTCAATGATCTGCTTTAGGATATCCTCGGGGTAGCTTTTCGTCCAGTACATGAAATCCTTATCGAACGCCGTGTTGATGGCTGACACTGAGAGGAGGGTTTTATCCGTTGATACAAAGAACGCATCTTTGGTCCAGGTCTGAGGTTCGATGGGTAACGTCATGGCGTAAGGATCGCTGACGAGATGGTGATTGCCCGTGAGCTCAGTTCAATTCTGATGTGTGTTTCCGTGGTTTGGAGTCCGCCGTCTTGGTATACACTGGGCGCTCGATTGCTCGGCAAGATTATTTTCTTGCACTGACAAAGATGTACAAAAGAAATATGAGGATGTGCTGGACCATGGGATGTGTGAGGAAGACTCTTATTATATCTTTGTCTTTGTAAGCTCAAGTACGAGATGAGTCACAGTAAATCTTGGCAGTCGATTGCGAATCTGCGAACGTTGAAGAATGGTTGATAGGCATCAGTAGACATCATACGAAGATAACCCTGTTAGATTTCTTAGAATTGGACGCCATGGCATATCTCTGGGTTGTGTACAAGCTTCTGACATAATTTTCGGGCGCGATGCTTATTGACTGCTACGGAAGGGAGAATCATAGCTATTTTACAGAAGCGGACCCATTGAGAAATCTTCGCGACGAGGAGAACCAGAAAAGATAGAAACACACTCTCATTCAGTAGGATAGCTCGACGCTACAAAGTTTTAGCGTCCAGGGCAGAAAACAGATCGTCCCAGTTGGTGACAATATCAGAGTCTCCGAGGTCCATGAAGCTTTGCCACATCCCATCCAAATCACTCATCCTTTCGAGATTAGTGGCGAGACCTGGATATGGTAATTGTGGAGGATATCGAGGAGTGACTTCAAAAACCGACCAGCGACAGGAGATGTTTCATCGGCCTACTTCAACACACCACTTGCCTCCATAACCTCTTGTCGCCGACCTTCGTTGTCTTCATATTTATCAATACACAAATCCGTAACGAGGACAGTGGTGGCCAAGAAGAAGGTCCGGAGAAATGTAGCCAACCGCACGTCCATAGATGATAATGACAGCAGGCCGGTATCTTACCTTATTGATTTGTTCATGTTGATGATGCTTCGAGCGGATTGCAGAGAGACATTTCTGGAGTAGTCGTATCGCCCATCCATCGATATACGAGCAAGGAATGGCTGATTCAGTTTGGCTCGACAGGAGTGAAAGCTGCTGGCTATGATATATCGCTAACGAACGGTCTGAGGATAGCGGTGACCCCCATCGCGGCTCTGTTTCCTTTTAGAAATGTCTGCATCGATACGATGAAGTGACAAGCCTTTGGCCATTATCAGAGCGCTACTGCTCATTACACGGAACCTTGGTGAAACCCTTCGACATTGAAAAAGAATGGACGACGAAATAATTGTTGTCTGGACATCTTCAATCGAGCCTTGAGGATTGCGACAAGAGTACTCCAGAATATTGAGAGCCGCTTTCGTCCAGATAGTAGCACAACTTATAGCGTTTGCTTGATTGAGAAAGAGTGATTCGGCAGTCTTTGGCTCCAGCTTATATGCGGCGCTGGCAGAGATGCTCGATAGGAGGACGACATGGCCTGGCACAAGGTTCAATTCCAGTGACAGTTGTTTGTACACATCCTCCAGGATAAGGCGAGCAGATGGCATGTGCACAACATAATGTACAAAAGCTATGTATTCTGTAGCGCTCAAGCAGCCAAGTGGTCTCATTTTTGGGGAGAACCAGATGCTCATCACTGTGTTCCCGAGTCCCGACCCAGGCGAGTGTCCAGACATTCTGATGGGCAACACCCGCTGAAGAGATATCGTGCAAAAAGATATTCTGTTGGACAAACCTGATATCTAATCGTACACCAGTCACCAGAGAAATGCTAGAGAGCTTTCAATCACATGATTGAGGCCCCACGACTGCCAATACCTTCCAGCCACCTGGTATCACCCTCGCATCGGAGATATATGAGGGAGGAGCCACGGCCGCGACACTTGTTGCAGGACTGCTCCTCCTTTCATCAACCCCATGAGATCGGAGAACGAGGTCTTCGAGTCTCTGTAAGCGGGCCAAGATATCATCATGGCTATGATCGGAGAGAGCTGGTTTGATTGACGCAGGCGCAGCATGTACTCTCTCGCACGAACAAAAGACAGGAAGCTGCTACCGTCACCGTTGCTGCATTCGACCTTATGAGTCTTTAACGATCCGGACAGTCGGATGCGGTCTTGGCCGCTTGCTGGACTTGTACTGGAATGAGACTTTCTTGAGGAAGGGATGTTATACGACTCGATGAAGTTGGCAGCGCAATTTAGAGCATTCTTCTGCAAATTCTACGAAGTGGCTCGGGAGCAAGCTGACAAGAGTGTCCTTGGTTCAATACTCTGTATACATTGTCGTGTACAAGGGCCATAGAGAACTGTGCTTTCAACCAGAAAATCCCGCCATAGAGGTACTATATATAAAGACAACATTGACGTCCGAACTCTTTGGGGCAGTCGAATGGGACGGTTTTCTCATTCAGCACTTACTTTCCGGCTCCAGAGCGATACGCACGTCAGAGACCCTGACAGTCTGATTCAATACCAACTTATTTGATGGTCTAACACGCATTAAGGACAGCCGTTGACTACTATCGTTCAACTCCGACGCTGGTGGAGACATGTTGATCAACGGCGGCGAGTGGCGGATGGGTTTCCGAATCGGGAACATTCCGACATTGCGTCACAGTCCTTGGAATGCAGGTTTTTGTCAACATTCAATCGTGGATTTCTCAAGGAGTTCATTCTTCTTTCCCTCTCAGGTACATTTCCATTCGGGACAAATCACCCTCAAACTCTTGCTGCACAATGTTCAGTTGGTAAGCCATTTCCCCCCTCGGTACGCTACCTGGTCCTGATGCAATGCACGCAGGTATCAACGAAGCTTAATTCAGCGCCCCGTCTTGACCCAAAGTTTAACCACAGCGGTATGTAATGCTGTTATAGTCTCCCAACCTAGTTTGCGGTCGCTAACGAGCGTCCGAAGTGTCTCTTCGCCGTGGGCGACGGTCTCGCGCAGCAAGGGGTGGAGAAGAAAGGCATTGCTCAACATGATGTAACCCGTACTGCCCGCATGGCACTCTACGGTGGAGGTGAGCCGCACTTGTGCTTGTGTTGAAGTTGTATGACTGAGTTTGTTGCAGCTGTGTTCGGTCCGGTTGCCACCAAATGGTTTCAATTTCTGCAAAACCGCATCCATCTGGGCACTCCGGGGAAAACCCTCGTGGCTCGCGTCGCCACGGACCAGTTAGTTTGTGCTCCGACCATGATTGGCGTTTTCCTCTCCAGCATGTCCCTCATGGAAGGAGGTGATCCGAAGGAGAAGCTGAAGAAGACGTATTGGGAGGCCCTCCGGACCAACTGGACGATCTGGCCCGCCTTGCAGACCGTGAATCTGTATCTTGTACCGCTGCAGTACCGAGTTCTGACGGTCAATATATTCAACATTGGTATGTCATGTCCATTTCTGGGGATGAGTGCATGCTAACCCCGTCAGGGTGGAATTGCTTCTTGAGCTTCTTGAACAATGCCGAGAAGGGCCATCTTCAAGAGCTACCCGTTGTCTGATTGCTCCTGAACCAGATGTCTTGAACTGGTCAATCAAGCACTATGCGCACAATACTGGGGCGAAAAAAGGGTCGATCAGTTTTCTTCACTTTGGTTGTTCGCCTCGACGTTAGAGAATAGCGGTATGTTTCCCTTTTGGGACAAACCCCGTTTAACGTCGGAACACCCAATTCGGTATTCCCGGCCCCCAGCATCGAAAAAGGACCGAAGCGGTAACGTAACATATGCGGTCCACTAGCATCAACGATCAATAGAATCAAGTTTTGAAGCGAGATCTGGTTGTACGATTATATAGACTCTACATGAAATCCCGTTTTAGTTTAACGCTGCATGGCATATCCTATCCTCTATTATTCATCTCGACCGATTCGGTCGAGATCACGATGTATCTTGCTACTTCTATGTCTTCCAGTTGGATAGCTTTGAGTATTATTCCCTGTGTCAGACGTAAAGGGGAGACAGAACACGCTTTTGCCTAACTGCATATGTACATCTATCCCATCGCATTTACCCGGACCACCGGTCCCTTGTAAACCTTTCGGGCATAGATCAAGTAGTACACCAGAGAGAAGATGATCACGCTAACGAAGATGACAACACCCCAGTTCATGGTAGTGGCATCTACCTCTCGGGTCAAGGGGAAGAAACTGAAGGTCCAGACGATCGACAGAACCAACAGAGAAACAGTGTCGACGTAAGGGCTGAGCCGCCCCATATTCCATCGAGCAGGGGGAAGAGGCTGTTTGCGCCAGCGACGAATCCGAACGCATGAGATGGAGATGATATATGAAGACAAAAGAGCGGCGACGCCAAGCGACATAATAGCGTTGAAGGCAACTGAAGAGCCGATGTTGATGCAGGCGAGTCCAGAGACGATGACTAGACTCACGCATAACGCATTCAATGGGACTGTAAATGTGGGATTAACCTGAGGATCGGTTAGTGTTGTACTAAAACATGCTATGGGTTTAGTCCTACCGTAGCAAAGAAATCGGAGAACGGAAGCCCTTTGTCTCGTGCAAAGGCGTAGACCTGTCGGGACGTGGTGGCTACATTACTGATAGCAGCGCAAAATTGCATGGCCATAATCACAACAGTCATGCCGGTGGCGGCCTTGACGGACCCAGTAGAGTTGAGAAAGACTTGGATGAATGCAAAGCCAGTTTGGGACGCCATGACCTCATCAATATCGCCAAGGCAGAAAGCAAATGTGATGATCATAACCAAGCCAGTGGACCCATTGAGAATCAAGGTCCAGATCATACCCAAGGGAAGGACTCGGGAAGCGTCACGAATTTCCTCTGCTGCTCTGGGTCAGTATGACTTCAAGCTAATGTTCCTATGTCGGACGCAGGTTCAAAGCAAGACATACACATATGGACAGCCGAGTCAGGACCTTCAAAGGACATGTGGCGTTAGCATGGGTCTTGAAGGTGAACCGGCTATGACAAGCACATACCGATCAGGGCATAAATGGGCCCAACCAATCCAACTAAACAGGATAGTCCATTGGAGCCCCATCCTCCGCGATCTTCGATTGAACCAAATACCTCTGAAGCTGCTGGCCTTGGTGATAGGACCCACAAGGGGATAAGAATCCCAAAGAAACCAAAACAATGGATAACCAGAATGATCCCTTCAATCAGCGGCAGCTTCTGCGCGAGAAGGGTGTTAAACAATAATGCCACAAACGCCACTGCAATAACCAGAAGCGTGACATGCCAGGGCTGGTAGGTGTACGAGTCTGGATAATTTATCGCGATGACGCCCACCATCATGTTCGCCACAGTATATGAGCATCCTGCAATCCCGGTATGCCATCCCAGGACACAGATCCAGCCGGTAATGTAGCTCAGGATGCACTGGCAACTAGGGGGAGCAAATTCCGACACCCAGTGATACTGCCCGCCAGATGTCGGTGCCCTGGTGCCAGTCAGTCATGGGATAAGACCACGGAATTTGGGAGTACGGACATGGACGCCATCTCTGCCATGGACAGAATCACAAAGCTAAATCCAACCAGGCCTCCCAGATATGTGTAGATCATGCCTCCTTTACCACCATTAGTAAGGCCATACGACGAACCACTGCCCATCTGTTAGTCAATTCGGTGCGACAGAATGATAATGCGTCGGGGCAGCACCTACAACAGAACAGCCTCCCAGGTGCACATTAACACCGCTGTAAACCCAAGCACTGATAGAAAGCGGAAGTTTCGCTACGGCAAGTTAGTCCAGAAACGATACTGCGATGTCTTTTGTCTCCCCTTTACTGACATTCAACTCCTGATCTCTGCCCACTCGCCACATATCTTTGCGATCTTGCATCGTTCCACCTTTTGCGGACACGCCATCTTCGTGGCTTGACATGTACCCCACTGACTTGACTGCTTCATCCTTCCACATGATGAATTTACTCCACGCTTGTTGTCTCACAATGAGAGGCGGACTCGAGGCTGAGAGTACTGGCAGCGAGGGAGCGGAGCGAAAAGTCTGAGAGAGAAAGAAAAAAAAAAAAGGCTCAGCTGGAAGTTGGAGGGGAACAAGTGCAGGGTAAATCAATCAGTTTCAACATGGGTATTCAGTCTCGACAGGGGTTTGGGACGCTAGAGCAATATCTCCTACGCCAGCCGAGTGCTACTCTCCGGGATATAGATTGCACCGTGGATGCTAACCTTTCCCAAAATACGCCTCCGCTTAGTTTGGTATGCTGGTTTGGGGCCCTCTGAGTGTCAAGGATTAACATGAAGTAGTATTTCCTCGAGCATGAACGAATTAAGAGGCTGCTTATTTGTGCATTGGGTGGTCGCCGCGCTGTTTATCCCTGCAAAACGGTGGATCAGCGAGCGGTTTCTCCCGACGACCTTTATTTAGTTCAGTTCAAATTCTTCTTTTATTACTTATTTTTATTTTGAGGGACTCGAATCCCTGGACTTTCGACTACTTCCAAAGCTGTCAGAATTTTACTACGAGTCCGGTCTCCCCTTAACAGTAGTGAAAAATGCGCACCTCACCCGTCTCTGATCGTATAGGCTTCACCACCGCGTAAAGAGTCCGTCGCCATGGGGGAATACGCCCCGTACGTGATATCGGCCACCGATCGAAGCGGCCTGCTCGTCATTGTTGCGACTCTTTTCATGTCGTGGATGGTCATCGTCTGTTTAATCCGTCTCTATATGCGTCTAGGAATGAACGGACCTATTCGAATTGATGACCTGGTGGTCTTCTCAGGCGGCGTAAGTCGGTCCCTGCTTCTGCAGCAACTGTGGGCTAAGTTTTACGATGTGTCTACATGGCAGGCTTTCGGAATAGCCCATGTGGGAACGATCATGCATGGAGTATCCCACGGGCTGGGCAGATCCCAAAATGAAACCTCTGCATCCGATCTGAAGAGTGCCGCACAAGTAAACGCGACCTGCAATCCATCGATGAAGTCGAACACTGCTGATAGCATTATCACTCCTTTAGACTCTGTATGCTGCCAATATTTTATTCCTTGTCGGCCACGGTGCTGCGAAAGCCTCCGTTGGATTCCTCCTGCACCGGCTAGGCCGGGAGAAGGGGTATCTGCTGGCGTGCAAAGCCACTTTAGCTGTGACGGTGCTGTGGATGATCGCCTCAATACTAGCGATTGCAATCAGTTGCACGGCTCAATACCAGTGGTCCAGTGAGGAACATTGTCTCGGCTTGGTACGTGGAACCTCGGCATATTTGCAGACGAAACTGGGACCAACTTACGGGAACAGGGCATTGCTTGGAAAGCAGTCAGTACGTTCGATGTCATTATTGAGATATGCCTGATTGTCCTCAGTGTGGTGTTGGTTTGGGGAATCCAAATGCGTCGTAAAGAGAAGGCGACGGTCATTTTTGCATTTGCGACTCGAATCTCGTATGTTGCTTCTCCCTTCTGGCCAAGTACTGAATTAACCGCATTGTATCTCCTGGCAGAATAATCGTTCTGATCATTATCCGGCAAAGATACCTGAACACCTCGCTATTCCGCCCCGACGCTCCATTGCATGTTTCGAACTCCTTGGTCATGACCATAGTGTTGCTGCATTGTAGCATCATGGTGGCGACGATCCCATGTCTCAAACCGTTCATTATTGCATTCAATACCGGCTGGGGACAAGGCGTAGCGAATAGCAAAGGGACCACATACTACAAACAATCGGCTACGAGCGCTTCAGGGAATGCGTCACGAAGCCGTGGACCACATAGCTCTGGGGCAGAGGAGGAAGAGCTCGATTTGACGGTCGTCCGACACTCTCATGAAAGCCAGCATTCGCGGCAGCTGATCATTCATCAGACCCGAGAATGGATCGTGGAAGAGACGTATGAAATGAAGCCGATGCGGTGACCATCTGCGATATGAGCTCCGAGACCTTTTGCATAGCTACAAATAACCTACCCTACCCGAAACTGGAAAATGTACACGTTACTCCGGAGGAGTCGAGAATCTTGCCCGAGTCTCAGAAAGCAGCCAGGGTCTGATGGGCTAAAACAATCGGCGCTGTTAGTGCCGCAACTATTACGTGGCACTACAACCCTCAAGGATTTTAACCCGGTCGATCCCTGGTCTAGCGCCACACAGAGCTAGCACTGGTCAGGCAGGTGGCATTCGACGATACTTGTGTGTAAAGTCATTGGCCGTTGTGTTTGGATATAATTCATTCGGTTGGCGGATTAGACCATCGTGACTGGTCGCGCAAACCCACAGCACCGTATGATATATGGAGCCCATATACGGAGTACACAGTAGAAGGCTTCCACTCCGGCTCCACCGATGGCATACTATCCCTGATGTACAGCCGCTACTACGTGGGTCTGTCTGACCCTGGCAAGCACTTCATCGTCGTTTCTGGCTGTCACACCTGTAACATGCGGCAAAGATCAACTTTAAGATCAGTGATGTTTTGGATCTCTCTGTAGATTGCGTTGGCAATACCGCACGTCCTGTTGAGCCATGTCACGGTAAACTTCCCACATTTACGATACCCTCGTGGGCTTCTTGTAGAGGCTCCTCGTTGGCATATCCAGGGTTACATTGGCTAGTAGTCCGAGGTTGGCAAACACGTACCTTAGCCCACGACCCACCATTTAATGCTGCTCTTGTCTGGGAACTCTGGGAACAGAATTCCGCGATCAACGATCCTTGAAGATAAAAGTACTAAACATCCTATTCGGCCCGTTCCGTTCCATGGAAAGAACAGTCTCTTTGCTGCCTTTCACTCCATGCATATCTCGCAACAGAGCTTCTTCACTTTACACTACTGGCAAAGGCGAGTGGTTTCTAGCACGTATGGGATGTATCTTTGTGTTGGCTCTTGGAGTCGTGTGCAACTGAGACTGAAATATATGAACAATACCACGCTGGAGATAATACAATCTTGATTACCAGGTATGCTGGAGAGGAAACCCACGTCTGCACCGAAGACCGCGAGTCAAGTATTATTTAATCTCCACGACGTTTTCCAAGTGGTAACCCAAAGATGATTTGATCGGCACAGAGTCACTACATACTACCGCCAACCGTTAATTCTCCCAAGGAATCAACAGCGGGTCGGTAAGCTCGAATATCTCCATTTGATTGATCTCGTCGATGGATAGTGGTGCCCAGAGGGAGGGAGAGTAGTCTGGAAATAGTGTTGGTTGCGCAGGTCGAGCTAATGAATGAATGTCGGTGACTATTGGTCTCACTTGAGGAATCGCACTTTCTATTGAGTGCTGGCTGAACGGTGGCCAGGACCACGAGCCACCCTGGCTGTCCAGTGTTCGCGTACAAAGATAGTGAAGATAGGACGATGCCTGTCGAAGCGATTCTATCGTGTCTGTCGTAGAGGGAGACCTTGGTCTTCCGGAACCCACTCTTTCGTCCAGGTGCGCAGCTGATTTAGATAGAAGAGTGATAGCGATATGAATGAACTGGGGGAGGGTATCTGGTTCTGATGAAATACCGGGCCGCTGGGTTGGGGTTTGAACCCACCGGTCATAGAGAAGCATCAGCCCGCTCTGGAGAACAAGGTGGTGACCTGACGGCCATATGTGAGGTGTGAACGACACCTCTGAGGCTAACTCAAATGCTAGAATGAGATGCGTGGTTGCTTCCTTGCAAGACCGCAGGCTATCCGCAAGTTGTGGTTCTTGTTGTCCAAAAGTCAATGCAGGGCGATGGATGAGCATGGTGGCTAGCTCTCCTAAGATGAACAACCATAGAGATATAATATCGGGGCGTTCAACAGGGTTGTAGGCAGTGTTGTTATTGTTTCTGTTATGTAGTCTCGTCTGGATAAGTTCCCCAGTCCGTGCGACATTGGGTAAACTTGATTGAACATTTTGTTTCCAAAGATCAAGTTCACGTTGAAGTCGAAAGATCTTGGCAACTCCACCTCTTCGGTTGGTGGTCGTATACATTTGTTCTAGACACCTGGATAGGATTTGTGCGAGATGAACATACTGGAGGAATGGCTCGATATGGGTAGTCTCTCCAGGTAACGGGTACGACAGCTGATCGCTATGCATGTCATCATAGTCGGTATTGGTAGGGAGGTCGGTGTCTGTGTCTGCTGCTTGTATGTTTCTGGGTAGACCATATAGGATGCTTGATTGTCTAGAATGCATCAATATGAGTATTTTGTAATCTCGTCATCAAAAGCTGGAAGGGCCTTTCATACACGTCAAGCACATATACAGACCACCATATCCGTCTTCGCAACTCACTTTCACCGGGTGAGTGTTTGAATCGTCTAGTATGTCGATGCAGTCCGAGCGATTGCGCTAATCTTACGACCATACCACAGACACGTACTGCTAACGAGTGCTGCGATGTCATCTGGAGATAGAGAAGGTAAAGGATTAAGCCTTGGAGACTAGGAATATCTCCTCGGCAAGGCATATGGCCAAGTAGGTTGCTCAGTATGGTGTCCAGGTGATAAGACAAGGGCCTTGATTCAGTCGCGGCAGTACTACTATGGATGCTCTGAAGTGCTATCAAGGCATACACCTGAAGGAGAAATGGTACCCTGAGATGCGGTTCCATCGATGTGGTCCACGCATCGTTGATTGTGTCGTCAAAAGTGTCAAGGAACTGTTTTGACAACAACACAGGATATAGGATTCCCCAACATTGTTGGTACTTGTCAAATGCCTCGCGAATAGCAACCACACCCACGTTACGGAGATGATTACGTAGAGACTCAAAGATGTTGCCCGAAGTGAGGTGGCCGTCCCCCAAACAACTTTCCACGCTTATAGGTTGTTCCAAAGCGACGGGCGATCCGTTAGGCCGCAGGATGTGCAGGCGAAACAAACATTCGGGAAAATGCTCTTGGGAAGAGAAAGTAGTCTGATACAGCTGCTGGGCCGAGAGAACAAAATGAACCCCTGTCGTAGAACCTGCAAAAAACTCGGAGTTGCCGTCGCCCAAGACCAGTCGTCCAAGGTGTGCCACCACAGAGCCATTAGAGGCCCTCTCTCCTCCATGCTGCGTGTAGCCACCCGGGCGAGATGCGGTAACCAGCTCCTTCAACTGTTCGATCTCTTTCTTCTGCGACACAATAGTCTCACGGAGTCCCTCTTCCCGTGCTGAGAGAAGTTGCAGCTGGTCTCGAGCTGATTCCAGCTCTTGCGTGAGTTGTTGGATGAGTTCTTCGGTGGGTTCAATGTACCTATCACCGGGTTAGCAGGAATGTAGAAGAATATCAACTGGGGTGTATACCCTCGTGGAGTGGTTCTCCGTTTCAGTTGGACAGACACTGAGCATTCAGCACCTGCCCTCTCACATTTCCCACACTTGAACGAATGAACAAGTGAGCCGTGGTAGACGGAAACGGAGGCAACAAGAAACAGACCTTCGGCCGGCGTCCATCACACTTGACTCTTTTCCTGCAAGTCTGGTCAGATCTCCCATGCTATCATTGGATTTTTCTATCGTGTGCTTACACGCGGCACCGATCGCTATTGTGAAGCAAGGTTAGTTTGGATGTAGACAGAGGGATTCATCATTCCACCCACTTGGGATGGTTGTGCATGCAGAGGAACCCCACTTACCAAACCTGGGCTGGCCGTCTTTCGGCCATTCTTTGCAGCAGATGTGACAAGGATGTGACAGTATGGCTGTGATCGTCAAGTCACCGACATTGGTCGAGGGGGGTTGAGGAAGGTGGGGATTGCATGGAATAAGGGCAGCGGGATAAGCGGCTATTCCGGCGCGGAGTTTTTGATGAGGAACCCAGGCATCCATATCGCCACGCCTAAGGCAGCACTACGGGCCTAGCTAAGGCTGGAAATGATCGGCACGTTCGCCTATACAGATGGTTTGCATTTTGCATCTCTCTCTGCGTTTCTACCAAATGATGATCGCCGTGTCTTCTTTTACCACACCAACTTCCGTACCCTCTAATACATGCCTGTTAACCTGCTACACTTTCTCGTCGTGTCGGATCTCCTCCTTCTCTTGTGCCCAGTCTTGCTCGAGTGCAAGTTGAGGATTTTCCCTCGCATACCGGACAGTTGCAAAGACCGACGGGCTGTTCCGGAAAATCAAGTCAATTTCTTCGAGCGATCGACCCATGGTCTGATTTGGCGTCAGTAGTACACTCAAGTGAGAGCAGAAAAGAGTTTATTCACCTCGGGATAAAAGAAGTAGACGGAGATAGGGATGCAGAACCCAATACAGGTAAACACAATGTAGTACTGATACCCGATAGTGTTGATCGCTACCGGGGTAATCATCGTGACAGCGAAGTTCCTGAGAGTATGATTAGCATCGGCAACACAATACATCAGAAAGATACACACCACAGCCAATGGTTAGCAGTGGAAATACTCGACATGGCTACTCTCAGCTTCGTGGGCGCCACCTCGGTACAGTACAGGAAATTGGCGCCCAAGAAGCCGATTGGAATGAAGAAATTGAAGAGAAACACGAAGAAAACACTAGCCACCTGGGCACCAAAATTCGAATGTGGAAAGGAAGTCGCAATGGCGAGTCCCATCATACAAGTCGCCATTCCCGTGCCACTCACCATGAGCACAAAACGTCGCCCAAATCGATCGATGGCAAAGAAACCCACAAAGCAGGAGAGGAGCTTCCACGTCAAAGTCCCTCCGGATAAGATTCGAGATGTCTCGGAATCCATGTGAAGACCCTCCTGGAAGATGACAGTTGAATAGACGGAAATCAGGTTCCCCCCAGACATTTGTTGGTAGAACTGCAACAAGATACACAAGCAAAACCGGTAGAGAAGGCGATCCTCTCCCATCTTCAGCATATCGCCAAGCGACGCCGCAGTGCGGCCGGACTGTTCCAACGAGCGTTCGATTGCGGATAATTCATCAATGATTCTCGTGTCATCTTCTGATAGCCCCTTGAGCGCAGCAAGGGTGTTTCGTGCTTCCTGGATGCGACCTTGTTGAGACAGCCACCGTGGGGACTCTGGCATTACTAAAATAACAAGACTCAAAAGAAGCGAAAAGAGGACTGGGATGGCGATCGGTGGCCGCCAAGATGCTGAACCCGTTTTGATTTGGTAAAATCCTAAGTTGATCCAAGCCTGCAGCACATATCCAATGGAGATGAAAAGCCCATCCAGAACGACGTGCTTTCCACGGTTCGTGGAGCTAGAGCATTCACTCTGCCAGGTAGGGACTGTACCGCTCAACATCCCCACGCCAGCACCTAGGATCACTCGACCGATGATGAGCTGAGCGAGTTGGAACGAAGATGCTTCGAGGACCTCCCCAACCATGGTGAGGATGGCCCCTGCGAATATCACGATACGGCGTCCAAACCTGTCGCTGGTATATGAACAAGAAAGGCACCCAATCATCGCCCCCAATGTAAAGGTGGCCACCACAACGCCCTGTATGGTGGCATTTGAACTCTTCTGTTCTCCTTCAGTGTGAACAGTATCGATCCGAGGGAAGTGATTCGTGAAATCCGTCACCGAAACCAATCCACCAAGGTTGGATTGATTGTATCCGAATAGAATGAAAGCAGGACAAACAACCAGAAGAAGTTGTGCTAAGGTAAGAGCGCTTCCACGAAGGCCCATGAATGATGGTGATCCCATGTTTCAAGCAAGTATTGGACAGAGCCGAATAAGGTAGAATCAGAAAGTGTGTCTGGGGGGAAACTGCCTTCTTCTGGGTCGATTCGATATTCATACCTCTTTTATACCATATGCTGCACTTTGTTATATGCCTCATGTCTGGGGTTGTGGGGAAATCAGCTGATCCGGGGTACAGACATTCTGGGGTCGGGATTAAGCCCTAATCCGAAGGCATATCGTCGTTGGGGGTGGAATAATGCCCTAACCCTTCTCATCACGACAACAAGGGCAGTTTTGATAGACTTTACGTCTCGGCACATCGTTATTCGAAAGTAGTGCGAAGGTTACCCGAGATAAAATCTATACACTATGGTATCTGCATACCATACGGGTATCTCCTGGGATATCGAACCCATGGAGATTCCCGTACCATGTCGAGATGCCATTCTTCGTACCTTGTTACTAGCGACATCTACATTGTCATCATGCTCGTACGGGAGAGATTGATATACATTGACTAGTTTCATTGTATTTAACTACCTCTGCTTACATCGCCTTCAGCCTCGCCTTCCCTCAGCGACTCTTCTCAGAACGTCATCAACCATGAGCTGACCGGACCCGAGATAATTCAATGGATCGCACAATTGGGTCAGCTTGGTCTCATTCAAATGCTCTGATGCCTCTTTATTTTCCTTAAGCACGTCTAACAACACTCGATCATGTTCAATCGCTGACTTGCAGGCCTCATAGACCACGTCGTGTGCTCGTTGTCGGCCAACGAACGGCGCCAGCCCCATCATTACGGCCTCCCCGACAATCAACCCCCTTGTAGAGTGGAGATTTTTCTCCATGGAGTCTTCTTTCACGCATAGTCCTGATAAAGCAAAAGTAATCTGATGCAAAGCGCCAACTGCGTATGTAAAGGACTCCGGGATTGCCACCCACTCCAGATGCCACGGCCCAGACGCACGTTCAAAGTCGACAACCATAGCATCCAATCCCAAGGATGCATTGGCTCGGAGAAGCTTGCTTGTAGCGAGAATGATCTCGCTGGAGATGGGGTTCCGCTTCTGCGGCATGGTTGAGGAGGCGCCGCGATGTGGCACGAAAGGCTCTGCCACCTCGTCTAGCTCATTGGATGACATGACGATGATGTCCAAAGCAATCTTCCCCAGGGTACCACCTACCAGTGCCAGAAAGTTGAGAACCTCTGCAATATTGTCACGAGCGACATGCCACGTGATCATCGGGTCTTCCAGATCAAGCTCTTTAGCTAACTGTGCTCGCACAAGTATCCCGGTCCTATCACTACCCAGAGAGGCCAGAGTCCCCGCTGCACCACCAAACTGTACCAGGAGGCATCGACGTTCGATTTCACAAAGCCGGTCTCTGTGTCTCAGGATGCTAGAGAGATAAACGGCGCACTTGTAGCCAAAGGTGCAAGGCAAGGCATGTTGCAAGTGCGTACGGCCGGCCATTGGACTAGAGACAGTGGAGTCAGCATGCAAATATCGCTAAATTACGCTCAATGCTCAACTTACGTGTCACGGTATTTTTGCGCCATCCCTTGCAAAATCTCAATCAGTCTGTTCAGATCGCGCTTCACCAAATCCAAGCCTCTTTTGATCTGAAGCATGCTGGCATTGTCCATGACATCTTGCGTGGTGGCACCCCAATGAATGTATTTCGCCAGCTCTTCAGGAGTGTTCTCCACCAACTGCACCACCAGAGGTAGAACAGGATATCCGACAATTTCGGTCTCTCGAGAGAGCCTCTCAAAGCTATTTTATTATCTTCAGTCAATGGTCAACTGTTTCACAATGATCTCGGGTCACGGTCCACGTACTCTAGTTCGATGTTACCAAGAGCTGCGGTGATCGCATCGCCAACCTCTGCTGGAATAGCATTGACTTTGGACTCTGCCCGAGCCAGGGCTGCTTCCGTCTGTACCAGGAATTTCGCATACGCTTCATCTGTAAAGATTTCACGAACCTCCTCTGTGCCAAAGAGGTTCCGAAAGATGCGGGAGTCAACAGCTGAGATAGACATCGCGGCTGGATTTGCACAAAAGAAACAGGGAAAGGGAAAGGGAAAGAAAAGAAGATATCGAACTCAGTGGAAGGCAAAATCTGGATTGATGAGAGAATCCCAAGTCATATTCATGGGGGCTTGAGTCTATTAATGGAGGATTGACTGCGAGTCCTCTAAATTCCGCTCAATCGGGAGACAGCGGAATAGTGCCTTATCCCGAACCCTGCATCCACCTCCACCGAACAACCGGAGATGTCGACCATTACTCCGCTTTTGGCTTCTTTAGAGAGTGCCTTTCATTTTTTACATTCTGATTCTTACCTAATCCGGGGCCCCTTGACAATATTGGTGTTAGATTCTGTGGAAGCTTTCAAGTATCAGGGCGTAACCGTGAATCTCTGATTGAGTGTGGGATACAACAAGCTGGCGCTAATACTAGGACAACTGTCAACTACTTGTAGTCAATTGCACGACGGGGGTTCTCAATTTCTATAGTAGATGCCCGAGCCTATGCCTCAGGGTTTGTGTGTGTTCAAGTCTTTCACTAGACCCGATACAGATTCATATATTGCTTACAACATCCGTGTCCCTCCATAAATATACGAAAGCAATAATACGGACCCTCAAGAGAGCTTGATGAGATCGGATTAACCACCGTATTAAATAGCATACAAAGTATAGCACGGAAATATAGAGACTGCATGACTCCCGCCTTACCCGGAGCACCAGCCTCCAAGGCAAGGAAAGACATGTGGTACTACTAACCAGAGCCAACAATGCTAAGCGTGCAGATATAGATTTACCCACGCTAGTACGGTGTCTTTGTCCCTGACATTGAGCTACCACTTGATTAAGTATAATTATCCAATGAAAGATCTTCTGTACAACAGAACCTTGTTTTTGAAAAGAACATGCGAATATATTAAACATATCAAGAGCTACTAAACTTCTATCTGAAAGAACATTATATTGTTTGTAGCCATATTGTGGTAAACGAACGATGGGGGGGAAAGAATCAATGATTACATGTAAACGAATGACAAATTATAAAGCTGAACAAACAGAGCTCGATTTCAAGCGTTCAGATTAGGCCAACACAGTCGGGTCGAAGTTATAAAAGGAAAGACAGGACATTCTGGAAAGAAGTTTGTTCTCAGCTTTGGCACCGTCACCTATCCAGGAAGAAGCCCGCTTAGTACTCTTCGCAGTCCTCGGGAGGGGGAGGTGCACATGCAGCGCAGTCGGGACTTCCGCCAGTCGTAGAAGACGAAGAGCTGCTCGAGGAAGAAGAGCTGGAAGAGCTAGAGGAGCTAGAAGAGGTATTGCCTCCGTTGTGTGTTCCCGTATTGTGGCCAGAAGTGTTTCCACCGGTTGGAGGGTTACCGCCAGCAGGGGGATTGCCACCAGCCGGAGGCATACCGCCAGTAGGAGGGTTGCCATCAGTGGGAGGGTTGCCACCAGTGGGAGGGGTGCAGGTACTGTCACCTTCCTCACAAGCTGTATTGCCAGTGGGAGGAGTGCCGCTAGTAGGGGGATTGCCACCAGTAGGAGGAGTACTTCCAGTAGGAGGGTTACCGCCAGTGGGAGGGTTGCCGCCAGTGGGAGGGTTGCCGCCAGTGGGAGGATTGCCGCCAGTCGGAGGGTTACCACCAGTTGGAGGGGTGCAGGTACTGTCACCTTCCTCACAAGCTGTATTGCCAGTAGGAGGAGTGCTTCCAGTAGGGGGATTGCCACCAGTAGGAGGCATACCGCCTGTAGGAGGGGTGCTTCCGCTAGGAGGAGTGCCACCAGTAGGGGGAGTGCCACCGGTTGGAGGGATGCAGGTACTGTCGCCTTCCTCGCAAGCCGTATTACTGCCAGTGGGAGGGGTGCCGCCAGTAGGAGGAGTACCGCCAGTGGGGGGAGTACCGCCAGTAGGGGGAGTGCCACCAGTAGGGGGAGTACCGCCAGTAGGGGGAGTACCACCAGATGGGGGAGTACCGCCAGATGGGGGAGTGCCACCAGTCGGGGGAGTACCACCAGTGGGAGGAGTACCGCCAGTAGGGGGAGTACCACCAGATGGGGGAGTACCGCCAGTGGGAGGAGTACCACCAGTAGGAGGAGTACCGCCAGTGGGAGGCATACCGCCAGTTGGAGGCATACCACCAGTCGGAGGCGTGCCGCCATTAATGTTGTTGGTCACCGTGTTTGTGTTGGAATTGTTATTGGTGTTTGAATTGTTATTGTTATTAGTATTGTTATTGGTATTGGTGTTGGAATTGGAATTGTCGTTGGTGTTGGAATTGTCATTGTTGTTGTTGTTGGTATCACACGGCGAGCAGAGGCCGAACTTGTTCATCTTGTGCTCGATCAATCCCTGAATTAGAGGGAGAAAGGTGCGAGCCTTCAGACTGGCTCCTTCCTCACCACATGGGGGGCACAGGCTACCCATGGGGAAAAAGGTGCGAGACTGCAGGCGAGCATGCGCCTCGGCGTCTGGGGCAAGGGCAGGCACCGGGTCGACGTGGCCATGATCACCGGTAGTCACAGACACCGGAACTGCCAGGGCCGTGGCTGAGAAGGCAATGGTGCAAAGGGTGGAAGTCTTCATCTTTCCCAGAAAGAGAGAAAAGAAAGCAAAAGAACGAACAGTACAAACAAGAAAACACTGCAAAAGGCAATATAAGAAACTTGAAGGAGTGAATGGAATTGGATAGCTGGATGGAGATGGGATATCGAGGGTCTCCTCGGTCCTTATATACCTTCTTTTTCTTTTCTTTCCCTTTCTTTTCTGTTCATGCTTCTGATTTGTGGGGGGTCGATCTGGATCTCGATAGGATTGATCCATGTTTGAGACCGTGCTATCCAAGTTTCAAAAAGAAACCTACACCCAGTCTTTGGGACTAGCTAGATTCGACAACACTATGAACTGGTATTCCACCATCTTTCTCCGACCGGATCATGGTCTCCACTCATTGCACGAAGCATTTGTATGGATTCTATAATCAAGTGGATCTAAGATACAAGGCTAGTCAGTCCAACGCCTCACATGGTCCAGCAGAAGAGGAAGCCATGTACAAGGACCAACAACAGCCTCATGGCCCCGTCGATCTTGACTATATCGGTAAGGCCAGGGGAAATCTTCGCATCCAGGGTTTTCGACCGTACTTTAGTTGCTTTTGGTCCCAAATTTGGTCCGATTAGAGTTGTCGGTCCGGGGACCCACCGACCAGCCTATCTCGAACCCTTAAAAGTCGTATTTCGACGCCTCCAGCGAGGGCTAGACTGTTTACCCGCGTCTAATATCTTGTCTTTTGGGCTATAATACCTTTCTAATAATATCCCCATCTCAAACACGCGACGGTTACATGGCTTTCTTGTTCTTTTTTTGTTGCCGTAAACGAATGTAACCTCGACCCCTGTTTGAGCGTATCCGAGAGCACTTCCCGTTAGGGTTTCATGAGGTGTACAACGTAGTAAAAATAACCACGGAAAATCCTCTGTGGGCACTCGATGAAGCACGATTAGCTGCCTCTCAAGTGATCTCCGTCGAGGGAACCAGGTTATGATTGGACCATCCACGGTTTCGTTTGTGAAACAGGGCGCACGCCCCTGGCATAACTTTGTATTTTGAAAGCTTAAGCGGGTTAGTCATTTCTTCTTTTTGCTATTCCAAGCATTATCGGAAGGAAATTTGGGAGTGGTTTGAAATGTTGACCGTCCTAGTTTACGATGGATGTAGAGAAGCCATGTCATGTGATCGGCCAGACTTCGATGCGATAACTTTGAACGGTTGGTGGTCTGCGTAAAGGACTCAGGCCGTAATGCCTGCTTTGAAGATTGACTGGTACGCAGCTTGTTGCCAGGATTCACATCGCCAGTCAAGATCTCAGCCACGGGCATCACTGGCGCACGCATCGCTGAGGTAGCAGTGGAGAAACATTTTGCTGCAGAAGACCGAGATATGGAGCACAAAGAGGGGCCCAGAAAAATCGGGACAGTTGGAACAGATGCACCGAACAAGGTGTTGAATCACCCGACTCGCCGTATCTGTTCCGCTTCGTCCCATTGCTTCGTTCGATCTAGAACACATGGAGTTTTGCGGAACAGGCCTTGCTGGATGACGCGTGTGGCCCATTTGAAGAAAATAAATTTTCCAACATGTGCTAAGAAAGGCCTTAGAATACGGAGAGAATCTATGAGAATCTTTTCTGAGGCTGTGCAAATACTACTTCGGAGCTTAGCGTTTGGATGCAGGGTTTCAAATGCCTCCCACAGGATCCGAAGCATCCACCGTGCTGATCAGGATAATCAGACCGTCGGGATGGAAAGCCCGCTTTACCCTTGTCAGGCTGACCAGGTTCCCCCGAATCTTAGCAAAGTGTACGTGGAGTCAGTCGTCTGCAGAACACTTCCAAGATCTACTCTCTCAATAGCCGCTGCCTCGCTCATCTCCGTTCCAAATCTCTACGCACCCAACCTCCCCAATAACAACCAACATATCTTGTAAGGTACGACCTCCAACAGTCTCCTTTATCCTGCTAATTCTATTGCCCTCTTTACCGTGCCGTTTGCATTGCAACGGCCAACTGAATCGCTGATCCCTATGGGCCGCAGCCGCCATGGAAGGAAGACTGCTGCGCTTCACAGCGTCAATCACTGCGCTCGTAGACTCTCTTTTGGCCCATACTGCCTCTCGTTCCGATGGCATGTCAACGCCTAGCGTGCTTCAAGGTATGTCTGTCCTTATCTGTTCCTACTCAGGCGGTTAAACCTTACATTTGAGTTATTCTAACGGTTGGAATAAAGGCTGTGATACTCGGGCATGGCGGCAGAGGCTCGTCCGATGCCCAGATTGCCACCAAAGGCGCCGTAGTTGCGGTGTCCTTGGTTCATACCCCTCGTGAAGGTGCTGCTCATACTTTTATCCACACCTCCGCCTTAGGTATATATGACACCATGTGGACCAGCCGATGAACTTGACCATCCAAATGCCGCCCGCCGGGAGAATTCACGCCCGTACCCTCAGGTAACGCCACGAATTGCGGCATCGATGGCCCCAATAAGGAATCCGGGTACCTGGATAGTTGAGCTAATACATACAAGATCGAAGAGATTGATTTGGCCTGGTCAGTACTGCCCAGATTTCTCAGAAAGTTGACAGGATTGTGAGGCCTACGTTGGGCGCCGACTGGGATACAGATTTATGAGTGAGGCTTGTCCTTTTTCTTGACCTTGTACTTCTCGGTTCTGCTGCTCCTCCCACTACTTAGTACTGTTAATTATGAGAAAACCGAAGGTCGTGACGCTGTTAGATTGTCCTGTCTCGGGATCGTCGCAATCCGATACATTTCCGAGTCATTTGCCGAGATGATCAGTGCCTTGGCAATTTATACCAGACAATCTGCACTTTTAACTGCCGTGTTGATCTGTGCTGCTCGGCAATTCTGTCCTTCACCCGTTCGAACAGGCTGACTGCCAACTAGACTGTTTACTTGTATATGGCAGCATATGGATGCATGTATGCGCTGGCCACGGCGTCCCCAAGGGGATGGTCTAGTTTGTCATTGAGATATTAGAGTCGAGCGAGATAAGAAAATACTCACTAACGATAACAGATAGTCTGGATCTGAAGACCGTCAGCACGAAGAACGAACCCAATAGATATTGAAATTCAAGTCTATCAACTAGGTTCACTCGGCCATACTGACTAATATGAGCCAATGCAACCAAAACCATGACTACATAAATCATTCCCAAGCATTTCTAGGTATTTGGAGTATGTTAACTGTCGGGAATCTGAACTTCTTTTATATCGTGTGAAGTATAGAATGAGCAATATCTACAATAAATGTCCTGAATTATGATACAAAAAGTGCCCGATAGCTCTAACAGTCCTCCACGGTCCCCATTTTCAGCGCATGCAAGTTGCAGCTCACAGCTTGCCAACGCCAGCGTTGGCCTTGACATTGGTAGGGACATCAGCGACACCGGTGTGGCCGATGAGATGCTCCTTGAGGCTGGAGAATCCGGTCAAGACCGCCGCGTCAGTGCGGTCAGGCCAAGTGCCAGTGTTGCCGCCCGCCCGGTTCCATTCGCAGATGTATCCCAGAGGTGAGACGCAACCGCTGGCCGAGTCGACGGTGCTGGTGGTGTACAGCTGCGCACCACTCGTGAGGGAAGTATCGGTCATGGGGGTCTTCACGTTGTCGAAGTAATTACCCTCCAATAGCACCCAGGTGTTGGTGTCCACATCGAAGGCATGTCCGTCAATATCCTGGAAGTAGTTGTTGACGCCGTGGAAATAGATCTTAGAGTCGTCGTAGTCAGTGCCCATGTGAGGAGCACGGCCCGAGAGATCGTGAAGCCAGTTTCCAGAGAAGGTATACCAATCCTCTAGACCCAGGAGCAGGAGGGACCAGTAGTGCTTGCCATTGCAGCCAGCCGACCATTCGGTGACACCGTCGAACTCGTTGTTGGAGATGGTGACATGGCCGCCCTTGTTCCAGCCGCTGACGATCATCTGTCGACCAATAAGGGAGAACTGGACACATTATTCGTTAGACATCATACTAGACGCGATGAGGAAAGCAAATGGAAGATATCAATATACCTTGTTGTGGTCAATCCAAACGTTATCGGTGCCATCCAGGGTAAGAGCGTCACCGCCCCAGACGTACTGAGGGTTCAAATCCTGCATGAAATGACAGCGATTAGCCCTTGTATGTCCACATTGTTGCGAAACCAAGCCGATGTCGTACCGTGATATGGATGTTCTGGATGATGACGTTGTTGGCGCCACCAGTAAGGCGCAAGCCCTTGCCCTTGAGAACTCCCTTGTTGCCCACACCGACAATGCTCTTGTTGCTGCCCACGTCCAGCGGGGTCTTCGCAGCGTTGTCGTAGGTGCAAGAAACCCAGGTGCCGTCATCACACGTGTCTTGAATCCATGCCTGACCAGCGGAGGTGCCACCAGGGCACTTCGTGGTGGTATCGGAGCTGCAGCATTGACCCGAAGTCTGGCCTTCCGTGCTGGTGAAATCCCACTCGCGGTCAATGAGGATCACCCGCTCGACATCGTCAGTGATCCAAGTCTTCAACCTGTCTCCTAGTCAGAGGATATTGCACCTTTACCAAGAATCGTGGTTAATCACTCACTCGTCGAGGCTTGAAGGGGTCTGTGGCGTTGCACTTCCTCCACCGGTTGTTCCTTGAGCGAATCCAAAGGCTGTACCGCTTACTCCGGCTGCGCTAACTGGGCTCAGCAGCATCGCTGCCAGCATGGGGAGAAGGGAGGAATGCATCTTTTTCTTTGGTAAGAGATCAGCCTATCGTACTCTGGTTGGAGTGTTATTCTGGGATTCTTCAGCCGGGTTGTCGTTCTCTAGCGGGCTTTATAAATCGGTCACTGCGTCCGTGCACTCCCACTGATACAATTGACAGCCATCCCACGGCTCCCTGGACAGGTTCGCCGTTGCTCGTTGGTGCGCCCCATCGGGTCTCAGTTTAAGAGCAGGTGATGGAGACGTGCCAGCATACTGGAACTAATTGAGAGTGCTTCTCTAGCCGAAGCAGGGAACGAAATTGAGCAGGAGAAGGCGCAAGTCTTGGCATAATTTATTCCAAACCTCAATCGCTTGACTGTCAGACAGAAATCCATGCCGGTAGAAATCTTCCGACGCTATCGGTTGTTTAAAAGCTGGTCCCCCACCGGACTAAGACTCAACTCGGCTCCTCGACCGACGGAGTGGATCTCCGTGGCCTTTTTTTAGGCCAATTCTTTCGCTTCCCACCAATCGCATCACAATTGACTCTTCATGTTCTCTGATCTGGTTGACGGCGCTCAGTTCACGGTTAGGGCTTGTCAGGAACCAAGTAAAACGGTGGCACTTCGGACTTATTCCGGAAATGATCGCTGGCTTTCGACAGACAACTTCCGGATATGATCTTGACAGTTGAGCTCAGCATGGGCCCTAACATGGGGAAAACAGGCAACTACTGAAGGATGATGGTTCGTTGGTTATCAAGCTGAGTCTGCTGTGTATCCGCCATGCCGGATCCTTGGACAGCTCTGTGCCGGAAAATCCAACGCCAGATCGATAATATTAGAGGCTGAAACAGGACCCTTCTGTCCTTTAGCTTCTCCCAAGGCATGGACATCCTCTCCCGCAAACATTGAACTAGTGACAATAGTCTTAGGCATGGTACGGTTCGGAAAGGCCTCACATTGACCAGGTTCTCCAATCGTCCACATTTCAGTGATAGTTGCAATCCAGTAGTGGAATCCTTTGTCTTCTTGGAACCATAGTCAACCTAGCCTGTCTTGAAGAGAAACAGGGGCGTCGTATTCATCCCCCTCACGTAAGTCATGTCGAGCAGCAACAATCCTCACATTCAAACGGAGAAGAGCATGTAACAAACACAACTGATTGTATCGCGTCGGGTATTCCCATACATTCCACGGCATAAGGGTTATCTGTACGTTTTCGGCAATTCAAAGGACTGTCGTCCTTGTCCAAAGCAGGATAGATTGCGATGTACATTGCAGACTAATGCAAGTTCCAACGCGACTCGTCCCACATGTGACAGCGAAACAGTTCGCTTAGCCCTAATTGGCGCTAACTTTGTACTATACAGATTTCAATATCTTCAGCCGCAGAATCATTCATAGCCTTGTTTCCTGTTCGTCTGCGATTATTCCGACCATCCGTGAGGATTAGGTCGAGCGCACATCTATTACATTCGACATCATGACTTTTCAGAAACGCTCCACCTTCCTTGGCGTCTGCATCGTCCGATAAGGATGCAACTTCGGATATCACTAGGTGACATAGTACTGGTGTACTATGGTCTCCTTCTGAAACTTCCAAAATCGGTCAGCTGTGGAGGGGATATTTACTGATTTAAGCTCCTTCATCGTCTTGCGTGCAGGCATGAACCTCGGCTCACGGTTCGTGTGGGGTATTTATCCCGGTGTATGTGGAGGATTGGTAAATGTGACTGTTCACTTTCCCTTGTAGTGACTTCATGTCTGTAATTAGGCAACTCCGGCGGGGAAAAGGCCACGTTCCTCAAGTTATTCAGAGACATGAGGGGAGCACAGTTGCAGGCTGAAAAATGGTGTACAAGGCATCGCTGCGAAAGGTATTCGGAACGGGCAAGGAACTAAAATTGGACAAACATCATCCATAGCTCTATACAGCTACGCGAGCAGGGGCCAAGACCCGTTTCGAGGCTATGGAGAGGCAAACCTGCAGAAGCTGAGAAGACTTCAGACGGAGGTTGATCCCCAGGGCGTGTTTACGTCGGATGGGCTCTGTAAAGGGTGATTCAAGTTGCAATCAGCTATCAGGAATTGGCTCAGTGTATTAGTATAGCTTCTGCTCCGCTACAAATGCAGAGACCTGCCTGCAGACCCTACACCGCGCTATCAGGGGTGCTCTCTACGCGAACATGAAAAGGCTTCTGACACAGTGGGCAAGTGTAGTGATAGTTCAAGAACCATGTCTCCAGGCACCGGCTGTGGAAGACATGTTGGCAGGGAAGAATGTGGATTGGGCACGTTTTAGAAACCGGCTCGAGGCAAATTGCGCTGATACGGTGTGAGTCCAAATGAGTTCGTTCAAGGGCAGATGCAATGACAGAAAAGCTGCATACCAGTCAAATACACGGTCGTAGTCTTTGAGAGGACTTCGCTCGGTTTGAACCGATTTCCACCAGGTTATAAACGGCTTGGTCGGTGCGACTCGCTCCAGCAGATTCAGTCTTCTCTCTTCCTCCGTGGCTGTCGGAGCCGAGAACGATGGATCTAAAATGGCACTGAGGTCCAGATTCAGCGTGGTAATATAATAGCTTCTCAACAGGACCCTATTAGCAGCTCTTAAACATTAGTTCTCTGCGCATCCGATCATCAGCCGATGGCATGTGCTAGTTACGCTGAGATTCAGCAGTGGTGCCTACCCGATGGCTGTGACGATATAAATCAGGACGCAGATGGCCACCAGGATACGGATTTGAAGATGGATTTCTTCGGCGTGCTTCGTGGCTTTAGTTCCTGTCTCTGTCGAATTCATCTCTAGACGCTCTTGATTGATCTTGTCGGATCCTCTGGCGCAAGGTGAAGGAAGGGGTTCTTGCTGGGATGGCCAGCGTCTCTTCTCTATATACGAAGTAAGGGAGGGCTCGCCCTAAACGTTAATTCGTCCAAGTTAATCGCTCAAGTGGCCTGAGGGGGGTAATCACGACGAACAACTCTAGGGGTCCCACGAATTCATGAGGGGAAATCCCATAGTCTGTTACCGAATTCCCCTTAGCCTCCCCACGGGCAGTTGCGAAAGATATCCGCCTTAAAACGCTGGATCGACTTGCCGGGAGAAAGCTTGCACGCTGCCCGATGTCGTCATTCGTTCCATAAACTACGTAAAAACCCCACGGTAGATCATTTCCTAGTGCTTCAATTGGGCTATGCGTGAAGTAAGGTGCATGGAATATGGATTGCTGTTTGTGTGACAGGGGGAATGGCCTCAGTTGGGTATCTTTGATGCAGTACGATAGTCTACACTCCTGACCAGTCTCGGCTATCTTACTGCTGATATCGATTGATAATTATCATAGTAAATGGATACAAGCCGCTGAAGCAGTACATGGAGGCAAAGAAAGAAAAAGGATACATTTAAATCTCGCTGAATACGCATATAAGAAAAATGGTGAATCTCCGACCTCATCTCACCCCGTATCAAATTTCCCCTAGACACACCTTGACGAAGAAGCGGTCGCATTTTGATGTAAGAGGATGATTGCTCCAAGCAGACACCATGCATGTGAAAACCAAGGGATCGTTATTCAATGTCGCATCGCCATATCAATTTAAATTCCAGTTTCCCTTCGCCTACTCTTCCACTTTCACCTTCTTCACATCCCAAGTAGAGGCCACCTTCGGAATCGTCACCGAAAGCACTCCATCCTTCAGTCGAGCGCGAGTGTTTTCCTGATCCACAGCGGATGGAAAGCTGAAGGACCGACGGAAGTCTCCAGTGGACCGTTCAGATATCCACCAGGACCCTTCCTCCATCTCAGACGCATGTTCCGTATGCCCTTTGATATTGATTGTGTGCGCGTCAATATACTCGATCTCAACGTCGCTCTGCTTCACGCCGGGGAGCTCCCCTTCCAGCTGGTAGGTATCCTTCGATTCGCGCATGTCGAAAGTGGGTGCGTATGCCCGGGGATGCGGATCGAGAGCATGCCCTGATAGATAACGATCGTAGTCATCCAGTAGTCGTTTAATCGCGGAAGGGCCTCGGTGGAACTGGGGCATCAGAGTCATCGCTCTGGCTTTCGGAAACCTCCCTTGCGCAGCGACGACGCATGGCGGCACTCGAGGCTTAAGAGCGACGGCAATCAAGCCAGGGATACGACTGGCGATCGTGTTGAGATTGCTACGATAAACCATTGTGGAGATATGTATACGATGCTGGGATCGCTGTATTCGTATGAGGTGACGGGGATGAGGTCCGTATCATGACACAAGAGCAGCTTTCAAATCACGCCACTGAGCAAGGCATTCCGGCAAACGACCCAGTAGGATTGGGCCATGGGAAGGTCGGCCACGTCTAGACGATTGGTAGTGGCGAGATCACTTGAACAGGCGTTTGGGGGTTTAGGTTTGCGGTGCCTCTGGTTCGGCGGAGAAAGCTTGGAGACCAACCACGAGTCGTGCCAATATCCTGACCTGAGAGCTCACGGTCTAGCCTGCAGTAGACGGGCCTTACAATGGGCCTCGCCTTGTTCAGTACAGCAAAGCATCTGACTGCAAGTACTCATTATAAGAGCGAAGAGGGGTGCAGGTACTGAATCATCTCCCAGGACACCAGCGATATGCGTCCTATCATGCCAGAACGCCGCGCACATAAATGGACAGAAACCACTTGACTTTACTTCGCATATGCGAGCGAAAATTGGACGAGGAATGTTCCCATCCC
This sequence comes from Aspergillus pseudonomiae, assembly GCF_009193645.1. NCBI lineage: Eukaryota > Fungi > Ascomycota > Eurotiomycetes > Eurotiales > Aspergillaceae > Aspergillus > Aspergillus pseudonomiae. The sequence continues at coordinate 122,202 of NW_022476047.1, read as the reverse complement.
GACCGTGACTTGCGCCTTGTGGTGGGCCATACCCATATCCTCAACGCACTCTTATCGGCGCCGATCCCGATCTCACGCCTTGTGGACCAACACGAAGATTCTGTTTCGATGCAGCTCGGAGACGAACTTAAGGCTCCACCCCAAGGCCTTCCAATAGGTACGATGGGTCTCCTCTCCGCCGATTGCTTGGAGTATGAGTACGAGGTGCTGCTCCCATCCTACGACTGAAGCCGTTTCGCTGCCACCCTCACTGACGGATCCGCGTACCAATATGCATGAATCTTATTGCTCGCGATCCTATCCTGTTTCGGTCTGCAAGGCGATCGACGCTAATAGTATAATGCAACATCTATAACTCAACTAATTCACCACATACCTCGGGTGAGCCCAATTTTTGGTCCCCGCGCGAGCTTGGCGGACTGGCCGATCGATTCCTGGGCCAAGGATCTGAAGACATCATGGACATAATAGACACGAGCTATCAATCAAAGTGTCTTAGTCGTATCTCTCCCGCTTATAGGGGTTACCACGCCCATGCGGCCTTAAAAGGGGTGTGTGGAGCTCGAAGTCTCGCCCCCAGTTCCCTTTTCTTAGTACGAAATTAAATGCATAGAATTTTGGTCTAGACTGAACCTAGTGTCAAACAGCCAGCCGAGGTCTGAGCCGGGCCGAAGTGCTGTCTTAGACAATCGACTTTTTATCAATCTCCCAAACACTACCACTGGTGTGAAGGCCGTCGGATGATCCGCCTTCACGCGTATCCTTTTGTTCGACCTTCACGTTATAACTGGTACTGACATAGACGTCGTAATTTCCATCCTCGCTCGCCTCATTAATCGCTTTCATGCTCTCCCGCCGGGCGCTCTTCCTGGTCTGTATCGTCATGTTATACGATTCCGACCCGCCTTGATATCCGTAGGGATGACCGCTGGAGCCATCCTCCACGTAGCCTGACTTCCAGAATCTCTTAGTAAACAGCGGGCGCAAGATAGGAAGGTTAACTGTGGCGACGCCGACAAAGGTCTCGCGGATGCCCCATCGGTTGACGGTGATGCTAGACGGTTCTGCTTCCAATGTGAGGGTGGTTCGAATAATCGACGCGGCGATGACGAAGATGCCGGAGCTGAGGAATATAGCGATGACGAGTTTTCTATTCCCGATGAGGGCAGTTAGGAGGTGTCTTCTCTTGGGGGTTCTATGTGGATTGCGTATTACCTAGAGAGCGATGTTTTGACTTTCCAGAGTAATGGGACTGGAATGAAAAGCCTGGATCGATGGGGTATGAGTAACGAGAAGCGTTCTGGACTGTCCGGGTTGCTTACAGGGCTAAGTCGGTGCTATCAGGAACTGGTCAGCTTGATTCCATACAGAGGGGACTGCGGCAGATATGCATACGTGACGTTCAAGATACATGTCACTATAACGTTTTGGATTTTGAGTCCACACTGTTCTGGAAGACATTAGCATTATGCAGCCCTCGCGAGAGGGGCAGTTCCTTACTAGACGGCGGAGGATATACTCTCCAGTTATTCGATATGCTAGGCAGGACGTGTTAGCGCATATGGGCGTATGAAGAGAGACAGATATCCAAGGGTTCTTACGGATGACACCCAAACGTCACGGTTAGGAAGACCGCAAGGTAGGCAATTCCACAAAAGGCCGCGAGCCATTTGATGGCCCGAGATTGCCATAATCCAATGGTTAAACGCTTGCTTTTCCATCGGGATTTCGTCTTAGTTTCTGAGTTCTATAAGGGTGTAGCAGAGGTGCTCACTATAGGAATAGCATTTTGGCTTTCATGACCCAAATCAGGGCTGTGTAGGAGTACCAGGCAGCGAGTTCTGCCTTTGAGCCCGCTACAACTGAGGAATATTGGGTCGGTGTGAGGGAGTCATGTAGACCGTGCGGTATCTCTAGATTGGTGCCTAGCACGTCTTCTTGGACGTTAGCATCGACGGCACCAAGCCTGGGAGGAGATGTTCTTACATGAGAGGTGTACTGTGACAGCATCCATGGTTAGGAGGCCTATCGCCTAGTAGATTTCCTTAGCATTCCAAAGTGGTGGCAATGACATCAGGAAGAAGAGTTCTTACCAGAAAGGCGAAATAATCATCGCCTTGAAAACCTCGAACGCCAACCGTCCGGATCCGCACACCCATGCGCACGAATACTATGACAACGCCGAGGCCGAACTCTGTCCATTGTTCAGGGAGAAATGTCTTGTCATTGTAAAAGCCAAGATCTGCCATAACGAATGGCAAAAGAACAAGGCCCTTGTGTGGATGAAAGCAGATGTCGCTGTGCATCAACTAGCCCGGGGTCAAGAAGTGGGCTGCTGCATGCATGATATAACAGATGCACCCTCGAGGCAGGAGAGCTAAGCTGGGGAGATTGTCATTTGCCAATGGGTTGGTCCCAAAAATGGAGAAACTTCCACCCTAGTGCGAAGACTGGTAGACATAGGGGATGGCCACTCCGATCTCCATGGATTTAGAAAGTGCTCTACGATCGAGAAATCTTATTCTGAGCCGGACAAGATCCGCTTCCATGCACTTATCACTTGCCTGTTTGGGAGCAGCGAAGATCCATCGTCGCGGCTGGCACTCCGAGATCCACTCCCTGGGCACTCGTCCCCAACATGTTTCGATAGAGTCAGCTGCTAAACCGTTAGGGCTTACATTGTTTCTTCCTCGACGGTTTTACCAACAACCACCATGGACCAGATCGGGACCAGCTCGTCCGCAAGGGCTCCAGGGGCCATCTCACAATCACCCCTTTCAGGCAGGGGCGCTTCCCAAAAGATGAGCCATTATCCTAACCGGGGATAACAGTGCGAGGGGATCTCATGCTCCCGCATACCCGAGCGAAGGCCGGTGCCCAACATCAAGGGCCTTGACTATCTGCTGGGTCGCATACGCGAGATGCTGTCTGGTTGCCAATGGAATTCGACAGCAATGGAACGTCGAGGCCCCTGATCAGCAGATTCGTATACATGAATGGACTGGAAGGGCCGAAGGATCAATGGAGTCCCCACCAGTCAGAGTAAATTTTATTAATGGTTCAGCTCAGCTGTGGTTGGAGTACGAAGAGTAAAACCACCATCGGGACACCATGTGGGCCGAGGTCCATAAACCCAAAGACGCGGGCCGCAACCACAGGCATCATTGGGTCAACAGCGGAATCTCCTCGTTTTAGCTGGTTGCCAAGTCGTGTTTGGGGCGATTGAGATCCCTTATTTGGGCCAACTGCACGGGACACTTTTCCTTGACATCGAAAAGTTGCTCTTAGGGTTCTGGCTACCCAGTGTCCATCCGGACTCCATCAGCACGAGCCAATGGGGGGCATTGGCAACATATTAGGGACTCGATTTGCCTAGGCTTTCTAAATATATCGCTTCTGAAGGCGCTGCTTCTACCGGAACCGAACACCACCGGTTATGCATTAGTACTGGGCACAACGGGCGGATGCATCGCAAGCAGAACGGCGTGGCGTAAGTGCCAGTAAACGTCAACTCGTACAGAGTCGATCTTTTTGTGGAAAGTGCTCCCCACAGAGGGAAAAGATTTTTCAGGGTCCAGAGACCAGAATCGAGGGAATGTGGAGCTAACCAACGCAGGGACGATGTGGTATCCACAGCAGCGCCGGTGGGTACGGCCAAAGATGCAATCGCAGTCTACCCAACCAGATGCTCGTAGGTTGATTAAGCCATGTGTCGTCGTCTCATCTTGTAACCCGGATGTAACCCGGATGTGACTAGCATGAACCATACAAAACCTGTTATGCCGTTCTAAACCGCGTGTGCATCGTCTAGTAGAAGCACAGCGACGATCCAATTGGGTCTTTTAGTATTGCGAAATCCTTCGTCGAACTTCGCGCTCAGGCAAGCTTTTCACGATGCCGACCACCAGCAGAGCCGAGACTCAGGAGACCGTCGCAATTGTTAAGCTACTGCGTATTCTGTACAGGAATTGGCGCCGATCATAACAACTCCCCTCTCTGCTGGTCGGAGCAGGTCCACCACCGTGTGTGAGACAGAAGAGCTTGGAGATACATATTGCAGGATTGGCTTCTCGAGATCCCACGTTTCCAACACTCGTCCATGGTTTATTCTCGACAAGAATCTTCGTTGCACCTTCCAATAATCCATACCATCCTTCTCCGAACCGGCCCGGTCAAGGCGATCGCTCCAACCTAACCTACGTCGGCGACAGAACTATGTCAGTCCCCAATCAGACCACCATACGTGACTCACCAGGTGAGTACGGAACCAGCCTGTGCGATTCTCAGGATCCATCTGGACAATAGCCTTCAATCCACCCGCACAAGGCAGACAGACAGCTCTGGGGTAGGGCAGAAACCTTGTCTGATTTATGCGCGATTTTATGGGCTGCATGAACCTCATTTATTATCAATTGGGTTCCGTCGCTCACCAATAGCTTCACGTCGGTACGCGAGGAACCGCGGTAAAAGCGTCAGCCCACTCGACATGCAGCCTCGTTTCGTGCGATGAACCCCTTCGGACCCGAGCCATCTTTTGCCATCCTTTCAATTCCGAAAGTCAAAACATTGACATGACGTCTCTTCGAGGATCATATCCCAATTATTGGGAGTCACCTTACCTTGGTTCCCGTGGCAGAGAGAATAAGGCAGCTAGACAGAGGGGGTAGCCAATATGAGGTCTTGCTGTTATTCTGGGCCTCTTGGCGACACGACAATCCCCAAATCTTGAATCCAACACTCCATCGTCCATGACGTTTTGCCACGGATTGACCCTTCCGGCAAATACAGCCATTGGACCCCGTGGGGAAGGCCTTGTCAAGCGGATCGATTTTCCGGGCTGGAATGGTCCATCCCTGCAACTCAGCTGGTACATGTAGGAACGTTGGTTGCTATCGACACTTCTGGCCGTTTTGTGAATCACCTGATCTAACATTGTCTAACATTGTCTAACATTGCCATGCATACTCAACACACTTCCTCTACACACAACGTAGCTGCACATGGCAGATTTAAAGTACAGGGTGCTGGCATGGCCAACCATTGCATAGTAACTGGAATCAATGTTCATTCATTACAACGCTTGCTATATGCCTCACAACATGCGTCAACTCTGTAAACAGACATGACCTCATTAATCATCGATATGTCGCGTCATCCAATGTCCATGTCGCGCGTATCACGAGTCCAATCAACAAGAATAGAAGGCTTTAGTGCTGTTGCTTCAACTGCTTGCGGAACGACTCCTCCTGCCGGACGACTCCCATCGGGAGCGCGCGGCCAACGCCGAACAGCACGAACGGGGCCCACTTCCACCGGAATGGGTTGACCAGGATCACAAACACAAACCAGTAGATCAGTTCGGAGTAGGTGAAGAAGTCGAATGCGTTCGTCGGGGAATGCTGTTTCACAAACCGCGTGAAGTCGATCCAGGTCTTCATGCGACCCTCCGTGGGTTGCGTCAAGGGGTCCGTCAAGAACATGAGCAAGAAGCGCGTGTAGATGCCAATGTGCATGTTACCCACCGTTCCAATCGCATCCACGTAAGTGCTGTTGTTGGCGCAAATCTCCGGGTACTTCGGGGGAAACACCTGCAAATACCAGCTCGGCGGACTGTACGGCTCTTCGAACGCATCGTCGGGCAAGAAGGAGAGTGACGGACGCTTAAAGCCGGTCGCCATGATAATGACATCGCCCGTAACGACCGACTCGTGGCCCGGACCGCCCTTGGGCACCTTTCGGGCGCGGCGGTTGAAAAGGATCCCGTTCTCCTTCACCGAGACAATATCGCCGCGCAGCCACCGAGCCTTGCCCTCCCGAATCTTGTCAAAGAGCTCGGAGTTCGCCATCGGTGTGGTCGTAAAGAGGCCGCCCGAGGGTGCAATATCCTCCAAGTCCCGATAGAAGAGCTTGTGCAGGAGCCATTCCGGGATCCACGAAAAGGGTGTCTCCATGCCAAAGATGTTCAACGCCAACAAGGACTGAACCAGCACATTCCGGGGGATGATCCACTTATCCGACCGCGACAGGACATCGATTTCCGCCGCTTTCGACTGGACCGCGAACTCCAGGGCCTCAATGGCGCTGGCACCGCCACCGATGATGAGCACCTTTTTCCCTTCCACATCCTTGCCATCCAATTCCGATGAGTGGTAGATATTGCCCTTGAACTGCTCCTGGTCGGGCAACGGCGGCATCTTCGGGTCTCCACAAACACCAACCGATGCGACCACGCCATCAAAGCGGCCGTATTTCTCTTCGTCGTCATTGATGATCCATTTGCCATCCTTGCCCTGCTTCACGGAGGTCACGGGAGTCTCAAATGCCGTATGTTTCTGCAAGCCATAGCGCTTCCACACGTCTACAATTTGCTCACGAATCTCTCCTTGCGTCGGATACGCGTTATTGTATTTCACCGACGGATGGAATCGGTACATAATACTATGGATCTGTAGGGAGGATGTGGAGTTCACTCTCTGAAGAATCATGGGATCAGCCACTGTCTTGTAATCTGCGGATCAATCAAACCTACACTCCAGATACCTCCCAGTCCCTTCGCTTTGGAACGCGCCTCAAAGATCTGTACGTCGAACCCATGACCAACACAGTGAGCTGCGGCCGACACGCCCGTTAACCCAGCACCAATGACCGCCACTCGTTTTTTGGGAAGGCCATTGACGAGTGAAGCAGGTGGTGGAGGGGCAGGCGCGAAGAACCAGTTGATTATACCTTGAAACAGAAGATAGAATACGGTGAAGGTGCCCACGAAAGGGTGTTTGATGAAGTCCACCCAAGAGGACTGGGACGTCCCTGGCTGAACCATGGTGGCTGTTTTTTGTTTTCTTGTTTGCGAAATTACGGGAACAGACCCGTCAATCGATACGAAAGGAAAAGTAGAAAGACAATTGTGTACCAGTTCGTTGTAAATCGTTTGTGTGCAAAGACAGAAGACGAGAGGAGACTCGAGGCCCTTTTTCAATGGCATCAAGGTGCAAAGCCATGACGTAGTGGGTGGATCACTCGCTTTGATGATGATTCTTATTCTTTTCCATGCATGTGAAAAGGACAAAGGCAATGGTTTCATCATGCGGGAAAAGATCTGGTCAGAATCCATGCGGGCTTCCATTACGTTATGTTCCTCCTGCCATCACATCCCCCACAGACACACACACTCTCGCTATACGTATGTATCCTATTTTCTCAGGCATCATCCCTTCCCAAAGTACATCTTATCTTATCGGCGGTTGCCCGTTCCCGTTAGCTTCGTCTTCGAACCGGTTTCCGTCGTACAGCTATATATAGACCTTCGTTTGTACCGCCGTCCAGCCTTTCATGTGAACTTTCTGGCTGCCTGTTAAGATACTCTGGCCTGGAATTCTTGTCGACGCGTTCCTCGGAGATGGTGGATCTTCCTCGGTTGACGAAATATCATCCACCACGTCCAACTAGCCCACATCACCGACTGCATCTAGGATATGCGATCAATCCGTAGGAATACGAGTACTGCGTCGGTGTGTGGTACATGATACGGGTCAAATACTGTGTTCTCTGTAACCCCAAGAGAATGGGATTCCCATCCATCACGTGACTTGCCCCGATAGGGTCTAGCGCGGTCTAGGGCAGTCGCATCCACCAGAACTTGCCAACGATAATGTCATCTTCAATGTCGACTGAACCTCCACCGACCAATTCCACCTGGTTGGTCGTACTCGCTGACGAAATCTCGAATTCCGGTAACCATGTGCGACTATCGCTAACGCCTCTTCCTCCACCCGTCGTGCGAACTCCAACGCCCATGACGGCTTTCATTCTCCCACGAGCCTTCATTCCTTGACGCTATCCGCCCAACCATTTCCCTTGAACCCGTTCGCAAAAATGGCCACGCCAGGTGCTCCGGTCCTGGACAGATTCCTGTCGGGGATCTCAGAGATAATTCGCAATCGCGACGGCTCGAAGCTCCAGGACTTCCTACAGATCGAACCTCCGTTGTCCGACATTTACCGGCAGATGGTCGAGGAGTTGCGGCGACAATACCCCAATGGACCGAAGGAGGCTGATCTCCTGCGCCGATGCGAAGGGCTCGTCCCGCGCACCAAGAACGGCAGCTCATGGACCGCGTTTCCGACCTTCATGAAGCTGTATTTCACCTTTCTCCGCGACGTGAACGTCGACAACCTGCTCGAAACCTACAATCTGCTGAAAGGGCTGGTGAAGTAAGTCCTTCCGGATGTATCCTTCGCCTCAATCTTTCCCAGCATTACACTCGATGGTAGATTACCGCCGTCGAACGTAGCGCTGAGCTCCTGTCGCCCTCGTCGGTTACTGATTGTTTCTGCGGATAGCCAGTCTGTTCTTGCGCTCGGGGACAGTCAATACGGTGTCATCGTGCTGCCGACCGTCCTTTACCTTTCCAAAGTCCTAGCGAAGCTGGCCATGGGCCTCGATCGCCGCCCCGAATTGATCGCACATTTGCTGAGAATGGAGGGTCGCTCTGATCAGGATGAGAGTATCGAGAAAGTGACCTTGGTCGAGAAATCCGCGAATGTCGTCCGAGAAGCATTCATCAAGTGCCTCACGGATCGTAGCGGGACCCCGGGGGTCCACGGCAAACCCGAAGGCAAGCGGGTTGGCATCTATCTCATGGCCAACCTGTGTCTGAAATTGCTTTTCCAGGTACGGATCGATGCCCTCTTCGGCCGCTCGAACGAGTTAACACAGATGACTCCAGTGCGGGAAGCTCCGAAATGCAGAACAGATGTTTTCCAGTATCAGCGCCCAATCCCCACCCCTCAAATATTTCCCCGCCTCCCAGAGAGTGACCTACCTGTACTACCTCGGACGATATCTCTTTTCCAATAATCTCTTTTATCCCGCCCAGATCGCCCTTCAATCCGCCTACGACCAATGCCATCGCCAAGCTCTCAGCCAAAAGCGAGTCATCCTGACTTATTTAATACCATGTAACATCATCATGGGTCGCTTTCCTTCAATGGAGTTGCTACAACGGCCTGAATCAGAAGGCCTCGCCGACAAATTCGTTCCGATCTGTCGACTCATCGTTCGTGGCGATTACATCGCCTTCCGAGAGCATCTGGCGCTGGACTCACCGACCACCGAATGGTTTGCACAGAAGGGCATCCTCCTTGCCCTGCGCAATCGGTGCGAAATACTCGTATGGCGGGCGCTTGCTCGAAAAGTGTTCATCCACGGCGGCTTTCATGGTGAACCCCAAGGCTCCGCCCAGCGCGGACCTCCCCCTTTCCTGTACCTCCACAAACTCGAAACGGCAGTGCAATGGCTCCAATCCCAACATGCGCAGTCCTCGCATGGCTCTCTCAGTTTCGCTCCGCCTGGCCAAAACCGCGACGCACAGGCCGGGCACAACGAGTTCGGATCGCAACTGGTATATAAACTCCCCGATCACGATTTCGCTGGAGTTCACGAGGTCGATGGCCCGGGGTTCAAGCCGGATCCGGACTTAGTGTCCAATTACGAAGACTTCCTCGCGCCAGACGGATGTTTTGACGTCATGGGGCAATGGCAGCCCAACACGCCGGGAGTCTTAGTCGACGGACAGCCCGACGCCGACTACTCTCAGTATGAACTCGATCCATACACCCACCGAGTCGAGCGAGACTCGGAAACCGACCAAGGAAAACCAACGCCCATGATGCGAGAGCTGGAATCGATCCTAGCGTCCCTCCTGACCCAGGGCTTGATGCGCGGCTACTTAACCCACAAGAATCCTCGGTTCGCCATTCCTGGTGCACGCCTGCGCGGCGCCTTGCCAACCGGCTTTCCGAATGTCTGGCAGACTATCTCCGCCCGCGAATCTGAAGATGATCGCGTCCCGGGCTGGGTCCAACCTCCGCCACCCGTGGCGGGTGGTGGTCTGGCAGCAGCCGGCGGCGGTCGCGTCGTGAACCTAGCGGGGGCACGGCCAGTGGGCGTGCAGTAACCTGGGTCGTCCATACGAAGTTTCGCGCGCTTCAACTCCGTGGCTCTTACAATGAAGAGCGCGATGTGATATATTACGATACCATTGATGTTCTTACAATTCCTGTCCTGGCTTTGGTGCTAGCCACCCAATGTATGTCCTAAGCATAGTTTAGAAGAATACCCTCGTCCGCTTGCATCAACATCAGACAGCGGAAAGTAAACGTATCACTTCCCATCATTAATCTTTCTTGGTCTTGATCAAATAGTAATCACCTCCTCTCCAAGCCTTATACACTCCGTACAACCCACAAACCGGCCACGTCTCCCACGCCATCCTCTTCATCCAACGGACCCATCCCTCGGTCGCCCCATCCCCCTTGGGACTCAGATTAACCCGCACCTTCTGATACAGATCCGGCAAATGCGTGGCATGGTACTTCTCCCGCAACGCGTCATACCGTTTTCGATCATAGATCGACCAAAACTCCTCCTCTGTGTAGTACGCATGGGCATACAGCCACTTCTTCCCACCCAACTCCCTGACCTTGTGCTCCAGCCGCCGATTCTGCGCAATGAACGCCCCCGTATCGGACGCGTAGGGGGATGGCGCCCACAACCCGAAGTTCATCAGACAGTCCCCGTCGTCATCGGAGTCCTCTTGCTTCTGAGATTGATACGGTCCTGCCTCGGCGCCGCGAGCCATGATCCCCTGCGAATGATGCAGCGGACATAACCAGATCGGATACGCGCCGAAGGTCTCCTTGTTATCGAGCCAGCTGAGGAACTCCCCCGTCGCTTTGTACGGCACCGCCACATCTTGGATGATGTGTTGTTTTGAGAGCCCGCTCTCGTGTAAGGCGTGATACATGATCCGAGTGTGCATAAAGGTATCCAGGATGTACCGTGTGATGCGATTAAACGGCGTGATGAAGTAGCTGAAAGCGTAGCGACCCGTCCAGAATGCACCGCGGTCGTACCGGAAGAGGTAATCCTGGATTGGGACGTAGTGGGTGACCGAGGCGGGGGGTTCGGCGTTGGAGCGGTGGATTTTTCGGGTTTGGCGCTGCGCGTGGATATAGAACCAAGGGTCTTGGGCGCGTGTGAAGCGTTGGATGGGGGTTCGATCTGAGGGCAAGTCGACTAGGCGACCGGCGCAGACGGCGATGTGGTCTGGGGCGTAGATGATGCCATCCAGATACTCGGTTTCGGGGGATGCGGTGGTCTCCCGGAAGACGGTCATTGCTTGGGACATGCTGGAGGCAGAGTGGTAGGTTAATTCGACGTAGGGTTTTGCTTCGCGACATTGGATTTCGAGCATGGTTACGACACCGAGGGTTCCGAAGGATGATGCCGCCGCCCAGAAGAGCTCTTGCTCATCGGGTATCTTTTGCGAGGCTGTGCGGATATCGCCGTTTGCTAGGACCAGCTCGATCCGGTTCACGGTCGCATCGAAGAATCCGTGTCGAAAGGAGCTGCTCTCGCCGGACGTTCCGGAGAAGCCGCCGCCTGCGGTGATGCCGGGGAATTCCATGACGACCAGCGGGATGAGCCCGTGCGGTAGGGTAGCCTGAACGAGTTCGTCCATGGGGACGTTCGGCTCGACCAGGATGGTCTTGCGGTCTGTGTCCACAGCGAGGACATGGTTCAAATGGGCGGTGTTGATGGTGTTGGCTGCGCTGTGTTGCGATTGTCGCGTGCTGTTTGTGGAGCCATGGTAGATGCGGAAGGGTTGTTGATGTTTGTGGAATTGGTGGACTTGGGCCGCGATGGTGGCGACAGCTATATTGTGAGCTTCCATGGTGCCGTCATTGAGGATCACAAGGTTGTCCAGGAAAGAGATGGATTCTCGGTTGAAGTACCTTTGAAATGCGGGTGCCTGTTAATTTAATGTGTTGATCGGGACTTTTTCCCCACTCGGAAAGGTCAGAGCACGGGTAATGACCTCATCCTTCAGATTAGATTAGATTAGATACCAATGGGCAAGGAAACCCCGTTGACACGATATGTACATTGCCTCTTAATCGAGAAACTCCAGTGTTATCACCAGACTCAGCCGGACTTACGCGACGCCCGAGAGCGCCTCCATGATACAAACATGAACAGGATCGAGACCACAAGACCCAACCCCGCAAAGCCAATACCCAGGTAGAGAGCTCCTCGGTAGCCCCGGAGGGCATTTTGTCCACCCTCGTTCACGTTCGACTCCACGGTCCCGGCGAATCCCAGGCCCAGAGAGATGGAGTAGTTTACCGTGGTGGTAACAAGGGATGCGGCAAGGCCTTGATGGTGGTGAGGCATCGAATTGCTGAGGATGAGAGTGCCGGATGGGAAGGACATATCCCTGTCGCAACAGGTTAAGAAGGAAAATATTTGGGTAGGAAAGGTAGGTAACTTACATGCCCCATGACGTGATAAGACTAGCTACGAATGCCTGAGCCCAGTAGGTCTGGTCCACGGGTACCGTTGCAAAGATGGACAGACCGGCCGTAAAGAAGACCATCGCGCAAAACATGATGACACTGGGGGGCAACCGTCCGAGCAAGAATCCCGTCAGCAGGGCCGCTATGGCACCAGACGGAGCCGCAGCGACCCATTTGGTCGTGGCTAACAACGGAGAGTTACCCTTGATCTCCTCCATAAATTGGTAAAAGTAGTAGATAATGATGCCAAAGCTGGACCACCCGGCAGCGATACATCCCAGCACCCATGCCAGGTCACCAGTTAGAACTGAAGTTGGCAGTAGTGGGCATTGAGCAACACGTTCGATCCACAAGAAGCCGCCAAAGGTGATAACGCCAACGATGAGCAGCACGTAGGTGTATGGCTTGGTCCACCCGACCAACGCGGCCTGATTCCATGCAAAATTGATCAGCACGAGTGCGATGATACCGGCTGCTGCTCCTAGCAGATCCAGTCGCACCCAAAGCGGAAGGTCCTTCTGGAAACGAGGTCGCGGCGTGTGCGGAATGACCAAAACACCCAGCACAGCAAAGGCAAAGCACACCATACCCTGGACCCAGTACGCCCACGGCCACCACACCATCTGTGCCAAGACCGAGGAGAACACGCCACCGACGATAAACCCGCTCGGCGCGGTGGCTCCAAAGAAGCTGAAGATCATCTCTTTGCGCAAGCCCGGTGGATATGCGCGCCCGAGGATGGCAATTGCATTCGGGAGTAACATGGCAGGCCCCATTCCTTGGAAGGCGCGACAACAGTCAAAGAAGATCTGATTCGACCAGACACTGAAACCCGCCAACAAAGACCACAAACCGAACCATGCGAAACCGATGATGAACATCAGTCGATGACCGAATACGTCGCCAAGCCGACCACAGACTAAGATAAAAGTGCCCACCGTCAAACTGTATGCCGCCGCAAACCAACTTAGTTCGCCGGGAATGGACGTCTGGAAGCCCTTGCCGATGATATACACTGGGGCGATCGAGATGCACAGACCCGCTTGCGTCATGAATTGAGCCATGCAGACCACCACTACGAAGAGGATCTCCCGCCACAGCTCCTTCGGCGGTACCACGGCGGACAGAGTGGTCTCAGTGCGTGTCAGTGCTTCGGGATCATCACTCGGGTTGTTTGGCAGTTTCCCATCCAGCTCGTCGCGGCTGATGTCGGATCTCGATGCGGATGGAGAGAGCGTCGCATCGTGCTTATCCGACTCCATCATCTTGATTCCAGCGGTTTCCGTAACGTGTCGGTATATCAGTCTCTCGATGGAACTTCAGAGAGAAACAGTCCAACGAGTCGGGGATGACATCTTTTATATTTGCCATGATCGGGACAATCCATCAAGAGCAATCCCTTTACGCATTGTCGATAGGTTCCCACACCAACTTTGCTTGATCCTGATTAGTGAGTGTGCTCAATCAATTGATCATTGCGCGCTTGTCATTTGGTGCGTACCAGGGATCCACTCGATTCCCGTCGGATTCGATGTCCGCATCCCGACGGGACATGGCTCGGAATTAATGCCAAACTGATTGATAAGACACGATAGTTGCGCAGACTTGATTAGAAGACTTAATGCGAAAGGTTCTTGGTAACGGAAGGGAAAAGAAGGGTGTTGCCAAGTGGTTGTGTTCTGGTAAACAGGAATTCTGCCTCCAACAGCCGTGGTGTGCGCACATATATATCTTCATCTTTGGTACCTAGTTGAAGTCAAACTAGTCTCTTGTGATTGTAGAGCCCTCATCGGACTGACTATTGCCAAGATTAGTTAATCAGGAAGATATCGCTCGATACAGAATACTATAACGAAGTATAGTTACTTTGACCTGAGCTGAGTTAAATCCAAGCTCTCTCGTTGTTGCGCGATGCATACCGACACGTGATCTACGCCTAAGGCAGCCGTCTGGAAAGATAGTTCTATGTACTAGGACAGAGTCCTGCAAGAAAATCCCTCGGATCCCCGGCTCGAGGGATACCTGCAGATGATGATTAAGGTTAGAGGATGCCCTACTAGTAGACACCCACAATGCACCTAAAGGATGCGTCCCGGACTCTTAGAGGCAATCCGATCAGCCGAGGAACAAGTTGTGCACTCCAAGGCTTAGGTAACAACTGCATTGTGGGGACATTACCGTACATAATCATCCAAAGGGGGTTAGCGGCACGACGAGACCCGATGACCTCACCCAGTTACATAATCCAAATCACATGCTGGCTGTCAAAGAAAGAAACAAAAAAAAAAGAGAAAGAAAAAGAGAAGTAAAAAAAACTCATGCAGGTTGACGGGGCGTGACAGGGAGGGCAAACAATCCCCAATATGATATGCTTTGTCTGCAGCATGTCTTTTTCAACTCCTTGCATCCGTTGATCGCTCAGATTTTGTGATTTTCTCCCTTCATAGAAATATACACACACAACTCCTTCGAGGCGCATGGCGTGAACCGGTTATAGACGACTATTGATCCGTTCTCATTCCTCCCCTTTTTACCCCGCCGGAGGTTCGAAACATCCAACGAGTCACAACTCCACTGCTGCCTTGACTTGGCTCTCCAGTCGCTTCGCTCGCCAGGGCAGAGCACATACCTCCATCTTCTTTCCTCACTTCTTCAAAATTCCCTCTCTTCATCGTGTTCTTCAGTCGGGTTTAAAACGCTCTACATTTGATATCCTGCACTTGACACTATGGGGAAAGCCCCCGCCGCGATCGTTATTGCGAGGTACGTCCCAAAGACCTGTAGCATCTTCGTTATGGTCTTTGTTCCCGTTCGCTTTCTTTGAGAATGAAACTTGCTGACCGGTCGGTCTATACAAGACATGGTGCCCGTCTGGATGCTGCCGATAAGAACTGGCATCTGACGTCTCCAACCCCGTACGACCCTCCGCTTTCGTATGGCGGCTGGCTTCAGTCCCGTGCTTTGGGCGCCCGTATTGCCAATGTTTTACAGTCCCTGGATAACGATATCCTCCCCGAGGGAACAGATGTCGAGACGTTGCCGTCGTTTCGCCCACGAACTTCCAAGCGAAAGCGCCGAATCATTATCCATTCCTCCCCATACCTTCGGTGTCTACAGACCTCTATCGCCGTAAGTTCCGGGATCAGCCAGCACTATCCTGATAGCACGGGAACAGGCTCGGGTTGGAATCAGCCCAATGGGTTTCTATCCGCCCCCGTCATGCCGTCGGCAAAGGAGCCGACCACTGGCACGGTGTCCAGCACCCCTGCTGTTCCCGGTGATCAGCGATGTCTTCTGCGTGTCGACGCTTTTCTTGGCGAATGGCTATGCCCAGACTATTTCGAGGAGATCACCCCGCCCCCTAAGTCAGAAAGGCTGATCGCCGCCGCCAAGGCCGAACTATTACGACGGGACAGCATCGTGCCCGAAGCCGATACCAAACCCCCTACGGGCTTTTTCCCAGGTGGCTGGGGTAGTCTTGACAACAAACCTCTGTCTCCCCCTATCGAAGAGGAAGATCGCAAGGCTTATTCCTTGTACACGTCAAATGAGCGTCGGGAAGGGCAGCGAAATCGGGCCGGCAGTTGTGATACCCTGCGGTCCGCAGACACCCCACGCACCCGGAGGTTGCTCAGCAAAATTAACACCAACCTCCCGCCCATCCCCGATGGCGCGTACATGCCCCCGACGCCGAGCTATGCCATCTCGCCGTCCGGCCCGATTCCGACCGGTTATGTCACCCACGCTCGGGATGCTTGTGTGAGGATCGACTATCCGTGGGATAGCATGCGAGACCCACCGAATTGGGGAAATGGTGGTGAGTACGGCGAAGAGTGGAGCACGATGCACACGCGGTTTCATAACGGACTGGAGCGGATGGTTGGCTGGTATCAGGAGCACGATGCATCACTTCCCTTCAATCGGCGTCGGCGTCATTCGCAATTATCCTTGTCTGAGAGCGCGGAGGAGTCGAAGATACCTGACGATGAGGACGAGGCTATCGACACGATCCTGGTGATCGTCACTCATGGGGCAGGCTGTAATGCGCTCATCGGAGCGATCACTGGCGAGCCCGCCCTCGTGGACATCAATACCGCGTCCCTCACTTTAGCAGTCCAGAAGAGCCGTGTGGCTGTCTCAGAGAAAGTGGACGCGATCGGCGGACCCGTCGTGCCGTATCGTTCCGGAAACAAGCCCGTGGGGCTCCGTGATTACAAGCTACAGCTGGTGGCTTCGACCGACCATTTACGACCGGTCACGAACTTGTCGACGTCCGTCCTCCCGTCGCCCAGTAGTCTAACTTCTCCATCATCGACGTACCGCCCACGATTCACGACCCGCCCGCCGTTACAGGGTGGGTTCGTGATCGGTCCCTCTGCTGTGTCCGGACCGGGCACCGGTTCGTGGTCATTCTCGCGACCTTCCACCGTTCCTCGCAGTGCTGGCGGCCTTTGGGGCTCCAACTCCATCTCCGGCGGGGATGCGGCGGACGATATTATTCCCAATTTCGGTGATCCCTGGTCGGGTTCTAATGGGACTAGCGAAAATGACCACCACTCCAGCAAGAAGCCGGAGGAGTCGTCAGATTGGACGCCACAGTTGCCCCAGAGGACGCTGTCCCAACGAGGTCTATGGGGCAGTGGGCCTTCGAAGGAGCCCCATGTCAAGCGGCGCTGGACGGTGACTGAACGGCGCGTTTAATGGGCGCACGTATATTATTAGACCATGCGCAGTATACCTTTCTCATAATCTGTTTCACAACTTTTAGCGGACTCTTTCCCCCTTGGTTTCCCTTTTCTTTTTCTTCTCGGTTATTCGGCGAGGCGTTTCTGGGATCATAGCGAACTTGAGCGTTTGATGATGACATGAAAATACTAGTATACTATGATTTCGGACGAGTGAGATCTTTGACCCATCTGAGCATCTCTACTCTACTGTGGGAATGTACAACAATACTAATACCACTCTATTTGGGTAACCTCGGCTCGCTGTCTTTGATCTGATATCTGACTAGTAGTACCAGGTACTAGTAGGGACTAGTAAGGACTAGGAGGGACGAAATTCCGTCATGATCCCCACGGACGGTGGAGATCCCGTAGATAATCTTCCGTGGTTGATTGGTCCGGACCACAGAGGGCGGATCCACGGTGGCCCGGGTGCCTGCATGCCTGGGGTGTCCACTGCGCTGGTCACCGCTGGGTGTCAAGTGATTCAACCCCTCCTCCTCCTGGTTCCTCTTCTTTTTCTCATCTGTCTTCATCCTGCTTAATTCACTCGGCCACCATCTTTCTTCTTGTCAGTATGTCCGCCGTGGAAAACGACGGGCTTACCATCACCCATTCTTCCGAACGAACCGGAACTCCCGATCTTCGTCTCATTCATTACAATGATGTTTACCACGTGGAGTATGCAGACTCCCCCTTCCTGGACATCTGTCACGACAATCCACTAACCAATATCCGGAGTCAAGAGAAGGGTCGGCAGAGCCAGTCGGTGGTGTTTCTCGATTCCAATCCGTGATCAATTATTACCGTTCGGATCCCCGATTCGCTGGACAACCAGACGTCCTCACCTTTTTCTCCGGAGATGCCTTCAACCCGAGCCTCGAAAGTACAGTCACCAAGGGGCGCCATATGGTGCCTTTTCTGAATAAGGCGGGCACGGATGTCGCATGTGTTGGGGTATGTTTGTTCGCGGACGGGGAGGGTGTCTGATGCAAAGTACGATGAAGGCAATGAGGGTCTGACTTGTACGTGTGATAGAACCATGATCTCGATTTTGGTGTTGCGCAGCTGCGTCATCTTCGTAGCCAGTGCCAATTCCCATGGTTGTTAGCCAATGTTCTTGATCCAGCCTTGGGAGAAGATATCCCAATTGCGAACTGTGAGCGAACCCGGATGTTGACCTCATCGAACGGCTTCAAAGTGGGCGTGATCGGTCTTGGGGAGAGAGAATGGTTAGTTGTCCCGAACTTCTAGATATGCTACACTTCCAATCCTCACGTATTCAAGGCTCGGAACTATCAACTCCCTTCCTCCAGACTTGATATATAAATCGGCTGCTCAAACCGCCCTCGAGCTCGTCCCGCGTCTCCGTGAACAAGGCGCCGACATCATTGTCGCTGTTACCCACCAACGCGAACCGAACGACTACAAATTTGCGGAGAGACTCCCGCCAGGGTTCATTGATATCATTCTGGGAGGTCACGATCACTACTACGCACACGCTGTCGTCAACGGGATCCAAGTTCTGCGCTCAGGCACCGACTTTAAACAGCTTAGCTACATCGAAGCGTGGCGGAAAACGGATGGACCGGGATGGGATTTCAACATTGTCCGGCGCGATATTATTCGATCAATTCCGGAAGACCCAGCGACCGTGGCGCTGGTGGCCAAGCTAACATCCAGCCTGAAATCCAAGCTGGAGAAACCTATTGGCTACACGGTCCGGCCGCTGGACGCCCGATTTTCCACCGTCCGCCAGAGAGAGTCGAACCTAGGGAACTTTGTGTGCGACCTGATGCGATTCTACTATGCCGCTGATTGCTCCATGATGGCTGGTGGTACCATCCGTGGTGACCAGATTTATCCGCCGGGCATTTTGCGACTGAAAGATATCTTAAACTGTTTTCCTTTTGAAGATCCGATCGTCTTGCTCCGTGTCCGAGGACAAGCTCTGATGGACGCCCTCGAGAATGGTGTGAGCCAATTGCCCGCCCTAGAGGGTCGGTTTCCACAGGTGTCGAACATTGCGTTCAGTTACAACCCATCCGCTCCGCCCGGCTCGCGCGTTAACTGGGCGAAGATCGGAGGGCACCCGATCGAGTACGACCGGACGTATTCCCTTGCCACGCGAGGGTACATGGGCCGTGGAAAGGACGGCTTCGCGTCGCTGCTGGTGCAGTCTGCTGGCGGCGAGGTAGAGGAGGTTGTCGACGAGGAAAGCGGAATCTTAGTTAGCACCCTCCTTCGGCAGTACTTCCTGAGCTTGAAGGTGATGGGTAGGTGGCAGCGCTGGAGTCAGAGCTTGTCACGCCATTGGAGCACTGTGCACCAGAATCTCCACTGTAATGGCTGGCTGAAGCCTGCATCTGGCCAAACTTCCCCGGTAACCGAGAAGGCTCCGGTACGGCCCCAGAGACCGACCCTCCAACGGACCAAACAATACTATCACTATGGTCGCTTCCCGGAGATTGACACGGAAGAAAGCCCGAAGACAGAGGCTAAAGGTAATGAGGACATGGATTCTGATTCCGACTCAGATCCAGAAATCTTGACTTCTCCACAACCCACCACAAACTATGTGACTCTGCCCGCACAATCCGCCGCAGAGGAAGAGCGCCGACTTCGACTAGCCCGACGCGTCGTACGTAAATGGATGCAGAAGGCTGGGTTCCAGCCGACCACGTGCAACGGCACGGACGATGTTGGTTTTACCCCGACTTGGACTCCAGGTATCTCCCCACGTCTGGAGGGACGCATTGTGATAGACGACACACGCTAGATTCATGATAGACCACGAGATTTAGAAAGATTTCCGGTATGACTTACGATAGAGCATGTTTCGGATACAATTTCTCACGGAGTGTTTTGTCGGGCAATGGAAATTATCATTTTGGTTTGCTTTTCTTCTATCAGTTTAGACTCATTTACCTTGGTGATGGACCTCGAGATCCTGGAAATGTAATACCATGACTCTGAAAGCATTGGGACCTTCTTCTCTGTTACAGAGAAGAGTAGCAAGGGTAGCATTGGATTCTGTCCGCCGACTGTCGATAGTGCAAATCCGAGTGAGATACTTCGCGACTTTACAATGGTAGTTCCATGAGCACAGGTCATAAAAAAGTGTATTATCAGTCATAAAAAATCCCGTACAATCATCGCGAACTCAGATTTACAACACCATTAAGTAATACAAGCAGAGAACTTCCGTTTATGCAGCACCCCAACCGCCGCCACCAGCAGTCATGATCACGACACGGTTATGTGTCTTCATCGAAACAGTGTTCTTACCGCCAATATTCACGACGCGTTCCTCACCCGTCTCCTCATCCTTGGAGATCCACAGGTTCAGACCGGACTGCGCATCCTCTCCTCCTTCCAGACCGTAGGGACGATGGACTCGCCGTTCCGATAGAATCGAGCATTCCATAGGCGCCAGGAACTCGATGTCTCGGATGACACCGTCACCACCGGGGTGGAGTCCCTTTCCGCCCGAGCCGGGTCGGAGGGTGAACTGACGCAGCAGGGTCGGGTACCGCTTCTCGAGAATCTCCGGGTCGGTGATCCGTGTGTTGGTCATGTGGACGTGGATGCCAGACTCGCCCTTCCAGGTTGGCCCCGCGCCGCTGCCTCCAGCGATGGTCTCATAATAGCCGAAGCCGGGGATGGTTGCGCCGGTGTCCGGGTCGACCTTGGAGTTGGTGCCGAAGGTCAGGTTGTTGCAGCATCCCTGGGAGGCGGCACAGGCGCGGAAGGCCTTCAGGACGACGTCGGTAATCCTCTGCGATGTCACAACGTTGCCGCCCACGACGGCTGCCGTCTTGGTCGGTGAAAGGATGCTGGGTGACGGGACTTGGATGTCAATAGGCGCCAGACAGCCCTGGTTGAGAGGGACGTCTGAGGCGATCATGGCTCTTAAGCAGTAGATGATGGCCGAGTGGGTAATAGCGATAGGGGCGTTCCAGCCTCCGTAAACTTCGGGCCCGGTGCCGGAGAAGTCGAAGACAGCGGATCCGTCCGACTCGTTGATTGTGACCTTCAGTCTAATCGGAGTGCCGTCGTCCATGTAATCGACAGCTTCCAGGGGCTCGCCGTTGAAGCGCTTGTGGAGATCCTTCAGGAGGTTGCGCACGGCCGTCTCGGCCGTGGCTTGGATCGCGTACATGTACTTCTGCACAGTTTCAACTCCGTACTCGGCGAACAAGGACTGAATAAGGGCGATACCACGTGTGTTAGCGGCGATCTGAGCCTTCAAGTCCGAGAGGTTGTCGCTGAGGCACCGTGAGCCGGAGCATCCCGGGTGTTGTGCTGGCTTGTTGACCAGGAGGTCGATTATACGCTCCTCTTCAAATACGCCGTTGCTCACAATTTTCTCTCCTTCAATTGCTGCACCCTCCTGCCAGAGCTCGGTTGATTTCGGTGGCATTGACCCTGGCAGGATACCACCGATATCTGCGTGGTGGCCACGAGACGCGACGTAGAACATAATTTCGCTGCCACCGGGCCTGTCAAACACAGGTGTGATCACCTATACGGTTTTGTTAGGGTTGCTAATAACTTTGAGTGCATTGGGATTGACTTACCGTAATGTCAGGAAGGTGAGTTCCACCGCAACTGGGATGGTTGGCAACTAAGACGTCACCGTCCCTCAGGTTGCCCAACCATTTCTCGTGTTGATAGCGAACGGCGAATTGCATCGATCCGAGATGAACAGGCACGTGGGGGGCATTGGCCACGAGGCCGCCATCTGGAGAGAACAAGGCGCAGGAGAAGTCTAGGCGCTCTTTGATGTTGGTCGAGACGGATGTCTTCTGCAGGGTCCGACCCATTTGTTCAGCGATGGACATGAAACGATGACCGAAGATACTCAATCTAATAGGGTCGATCTCGGATGGGAGCTCGGAGGGAACACCATTGGCGGCAGTCTGTTCCTCCTTCAAATCAATGACGATGCAAGTATCCAGGACTTTGGCTACGGAGTTAGGAGCCACCACGATTGTCTGGGTCTTGTCAATGATAACGGCAGGGCCATGGACGCGAGCGTTTTTCTGAAGCTTATCCAGGAGATACACCGGCGTGTTAATCCGGCTGGAGTAGCCATCAAAGTAGGCACTCGTCGTACTGTCCGGAGTTCCGGTCACATCTTGTAAGGTGGCCTCCCGTAACTGGACCAGAGGGCTCTTCTCCGTGCGCACCTTTGATGAAGCGATCGTTCGCACACGAATGTCGTCCACCAGGACGGCTCGATCGGAATTGAAGTTGAATTCTCTGCGATGCCGGGTCTTGAACTGCTCCAGAAAGCCTGAGTCATCTTCCGGTTTCAAGATCATTAAACTGGTATCGGAACCTTCATAGCGCATATTGAGGTACAGCTCGTGCCGCACTTGATCAGCTGGGAACCCTTGAGTGTTCATTTCTGCCGTAGCATTGTCTGTCATGTCATTGAAGCGCTTCTCAAGGCTTGACTGGGAGGTCTCAAAGTCAGCGGAGACCGGCTCCTGAGACTCCTTGACTACCTCGGCCAGCGCCAACCCGTACGCGGACAGGACAGAAGAGTACTTATGGATGATAATGCGTGAGATACCCAGTGACGCCGCAACCGAGCATGCATGTTGACCACCGGCGCCTCCGAAACAAGCGAGGTGATGCGAAGCAGTTTCAAAACCACGAGCTTGGGTCAGGTTGCGGATAGGGCGAGCCATCGACTCATCGGCCACCTTCAAGAATCCTAGAGCAACTTCTTCTGGAGCGTACTCCGGCTGCCCCTTCTCTTTTCGCTCCGCATTGATCTTCTGAGTCAACTCGTGGAAAAGTTTGGTCGTCACTTCGATATCAAGAGGCTGGTCCTCGTTGGGGCCGAAGATGTGCGGGAAGTACTCAGGTAGCAAGCGGCCCAGGAACAGATTAGCATCGGTGACTGTCAATGGCCCTCCTTTGCGGTAACAAGCAGGACCGGGGTGGGCGGAGGCCGATTCAGGACCGACATAGAACAGTCCGTTGCGATACGACAAAATCGAGCCGCCACCTGCAGCGACGGTATTGATATCGAGCTGTGGGGATTGAATAAGCACACCAGCAACTTTGGATCCGAACACATGCTCGAGGTGGCCGTCGAAACGAGACACGTCCGTCGAGGTACCGCCCATGTCAAATCCGATCACAGGTGTCTTCTCGATAGGATCCCAGCTGGTGGCTGCAAACCCGACCACACCGGCTGCCGGACCGGATAAAATCGCCTTCAGCCCGCTGAATCGGCGAAAATCGACAAGTCCACCGTCGGATTGCATGAACTCGAAGCGGCACTCGTGCTGGCGCTCCAAGCCACCTTCAAAGCTGGACGAAATCGAGTCGATATATGTCTTGATGACGGGGGTGAGATAGGCATCGGCCGCGGCAGACATGCCTCGTGGGACGATTTTGATCATCGGCTGTAACTTGGAGGACAACGTCACGGAGAAGCCCATACTCTCGGCCAGCTCGCCAATCTGACGTTCGTGCTCTGGGTATGCGAATGAATGGACTAGCGCGACTGACAGGGATTGGTAACCCTGGTCCTTGTACCGCTGGAGCTCCGAGCGAACCTCCTCAAGGTTTAACTCCTGCACCACACGGAACTTTTCCCCCGTCACACCCTCCACGATACGAGCCCCGGCGAAGCAATCCTTATCCGCCGATGGATGGCATGGGACGATACGCTCATTGACCTCAACCACGCCTTCTGGCAGCACTCCTGGGCGGGCCATCGACAGATCAAAAATGTTTGGCCGTGACTGGTCACCAATCTTGAGCAGATCGCGGAAGCCCTTGGTGGTGAGCAGGACTGACCGAGCCCCTTTCCTCTCCAGTAGCGCATTTGTAGCCACCGTTGTTCCCATGCGCAAAGAGCCAATCCGATCCAGCTTCAGCGGTTGTCCTCTGGGGTGGGGCTCGCCCGTGACGAGTTCGAGAATTTGGCGCACACCCTCGGTGGGAGCATCTTGATAGTGGGCGGGGTCAACGGAGAGTAACTTGAGGATGATGTCAGGTTTCCCGGGTACGATGGCATGTACATCTGTGAACGTGCCTCCCCGGTCGATTGAGATGGTTATTTTCCCGTCTCCGGCCATGTTGCTCGTGTGCTGGTAGATTGACCGGATCGAGAGATGAGGATATAAGGAGGAGGAGAGACGTAGTACTACTGACAAGGTGGGTATTCCCCGGGTTTAATATACCTTCATCCGCCGTCCTGCTGCGGGACAGAGATAACGACAGCGGGACAGGCCATGGAACCCTCCATCATTTTAGTCGCTCTGGTCTCCGACTGGTTGTTGCGAGCCCACATCCACCGTCTTGCTTCGCATTCCTGCCGATTGCGTCCTTCCCCGCGGTCACGTGTCGGGCCGATGATCAACGGCGGCGGGATTTCCGGCCCGAACTCTCCGACGCACGCATCATTGTAGTGTCATCTTTTGCCCTTGTTGCGTACATCCACCCATACCTCCCTCCGTTCTATGCTATGCTCCCTAGAGATGGTTAACTCTTAGATGGTGTCCTATCCGGTCATGCCATAAGAGAAATTATGCATCGGGGAATCTGAATCTCTCATTTCTATCTATCTCTATCGAGTATGAATGTTCGATCAAACAAAGGGGTATCTACAGTATTCTATGTTACTATATAGTGATTTCATAACTCAGTGGTTTCGCGGGCTACAGTAGGCCATCAATGGTGGCAAGCCCTGGTCAGACATATCGCTGAGAATCGGTCCTTCGCCAGGACGTATGAGCTCCAGCTATCATATGAGTCAGTCAAATGTACTATTCGTAACGGAGGGAAAAAAACTCACGTTGAACTTTAAAAGCAGTAAGACAACAATCTTTTTCAGCTCCATCCAGGCGACTCGAACCTTTGGAGAATTATTGATGCTGGTGCTGAACGGTATTAAGTTTTGGATCATGGCCCACCGTTGTCGCGGGTCAACATTGAGCCAACGTGCCGGTCGATAATTATGGACGTCCTCCCCATAAGTACTAGGATCGCCTCGTAAGGCTTCGGAATGAAGTTCCATCATGGTTCCCGGAGGAATGTAGTACCCTGCAACGATAGCGCCCTCGGGGGGTGTTACGACCTCACGGTTGTAGCTTAAGCTAGGCAGCTGGCGCATTGATTCCTTGATAACAGCGTCAAGGTAACGGAGTTTACCCAGTTCTTGCCACCGAGGAGGGTCGGAGAGTAGGCCCTTGTTGAACGCCGTGTCTATTTCAGATCGGAGCCTCGCCATGACGGTTTCGTGTTTTAACAAGGAGGAAAACGTTGAGATAAAAGCCATAGCAATACAGTCATATGCGCCGTCGCAACCTCGGGGAAGGTCGAGGCTGGAGCTAATTGCACGGTCATCCGTAGCCCTAAACGATCGACTACTGTTGATCCCTCCCTGAGTTTTTTGGACAAATGAAATGCCACGGCGCCTTTTTAACCTAGCGGCCGGGCTTCTTAGGAGCGCATATTCGATCGTTGGAAATGTGAACCACTTTGTTGGACGGTTATACCAGTGGCAACATGCCCGCTGAGCGTTGGAAGGCATATCTTGGGTGACCGATTCCTCCAGGACCAGACGATGAATGAAGTCAGCGGTAAAACCCTGAAGGAAGGTCGTTAAGTGCACCACGGGTTGTTGCCTGAGAGATGTCATCAAATTGTTGGCTGCCTGATCAACTATGCCTTCATATCGCATTGCCGATTCCAGACACCTCCGACGAGTGGCCTTGCTCAGCAGAGTACTTTCAACATCGGTCGTCCTCGCGGACGAGCCTTGGGCGAATGTGGTACGATTGTCATGCTCAAATGTTGACTACGAAATCGATCAGTACCCAGATACCACGGTGACGCGTCATGGACGTTACCCTTTCACTCGGCCGACCATTATACACCGGAAAGATGGCCGTAGGGTCGGAAACGCTGATGGAATGAGGCCCTAAACGGACGACCTTGCCGTATTTCTTATGAAGGCCAGCTACACTACAACCATAGTTGCCTGTATTGCGAGCGTATGTCCTCCACAAGTCACATAAGCCGGTGAACAGCGGACCAGGAACAGTGCTTAAGCGGGTGTAGTTGCAAAGAGCGCGCACAAAGGCGAATAATCCCAAGATTAAGATTGCAATTACACACACAACCATTGCCGATGCCCAACTAAAACACTGCGCATCTTTCTAAAAAGCCTGTAGAAACAGCCGAGTTTTGTTGTAGTTCAGATTTGCGAGTAGCACGCCCAACCGTTGCCAAAATTGTCCCCTATTTTTTTGGGCCGCGATATTCCCAAGGGGACCCGAAGGAAGAAAAATAGCCGGAAATTGGCAGTTGGCCTTGTGGTTCACTCCGACGGTCCCCAATTACCCACCGACATGTTATTTTTGTCCGTGGAATCAACTTTGTTGACTTTCTAGCTCTTGACTAATCGCTCCCACCTCTCTAGTTGTCCAAGTAATGGATTGCAGGAAACGTGGTGCCCCATCGGGCCGATGTGCTGCATTGACGGGACCATCCAACGCTTAAATGTGGGGAAAGGAAGAGAGGGGAAAAAGAGTTGAGAACTGATAGCAATCCAGATAACAGCGATAATTAGTCAAGCGTCAGGGGCTTGACTCTTTGGGTCCCACAACCGGTTCGTATCCGCTCACTTTTGCCAGGGATCATGGCACGCGACCGTACACACCACATCGTCTGCAGTTCCCGTCCCTGCTAGTGGGAATGAATCTCTTCTACACAAGACGGCAAAAGGTCAATACACTGTCAAAGTCCAATCGGAATCTGTGGGGGGTATAGCTTGCATGTCCGTGCGTTCGTTCATTCATCGTGGACCCACGCCATCAACATCAATTCCGCGGGCAACAAGACCACCGGTTTCTAAGAACAGCGTGTGCGTGGATCGGCACCACGACTAAACCTGAGAGCCAAAATTGACGGGCGCAGTACCTGTAGTCGGTATTGTTTAATTCATCCCTCATTGAGGGTGTGCGACATGTTCATTAGCCTGTCAAATGGCGCAAGGAAAGGACCGCAGTGGGTTACAACATCGTTCGGAAGACCGCTCCAATGCGAGACGGTCCATCGTAGCGTAGGTGACGGGTGGTTACGTTGCTGTAGAGTCACGATAACTAACGGTTGACCACAGGTGTAATCGATGTCGCAACAGAAAAACCCGTTGTGCTGGCAATCCACCGTATCCATGCGCTGCATGCGAGGACGCCGGGCAAGTGTGTGTCTACTCCGAAGCTGAGAAGCGTGTTTCCATTCCCGAAAGGTACTGCACATGACTCGAGGGCACATCAGCTGAGGCAACCTGACTGACTCGATATCAAGTTATTATCGTCAACTCCAATCTCAAGCGCGAGCTCAACTTCAGGCCCAGACCCAGACCAATGCATCCCGTTCACAGGACAGCCGCCAGTCTTCACTGTTCACCACTGCTAGCCCTGTCCAATCCACCCCGTACACCAGTACCGAGGTGCCTCTTGACCGTGATGACTGGTGGTATCAGGGCACCGATCACTTATTCCTGAACCGGTCCGGAGAACACCGTGCGTAGTCCTCAATTATATATACTCTGTCATGATCTTGGCTAACATTTAGTAGAATTTGTCGGTGCATCGTCGGCTACCCATTTAGCGAAACGGTTGAATCCAACCTCAACTAATCTAGCGTGGGATGTCCGTCCGCTATATGATGATCCTTCATCGCTACGTCGGTCGATGACACGGGGCCTTCCTCAACTACCACCTCTTGAATTTGCTAAGCGGTTGTTCTGGGTCCAGTATGCCTACATTGGGACGATATTCTCCCTCATTCACCCGCAGGACTTCGAGGAACGACTACAGGTTGTATACAACCAACCGCCCGACTTCTCCAACCGAGAATTATGCCTAGTTTACTGCCAAGCTCTGCTCGTCATAGCGTTTGGTCTCATGTACTCGGTAAACCAATGGTCCGGAGATGATGGCCCGCCGGGCTTCAAGTACTTCAAACATGCCCTGCGCTTTTTACCCGATATCCATGAAGAAGGCTCCATATTCTTTGTGGAGGTCCTATGCTATGTGGCGTATTATATGCAGAACCTCAACCGGCGAGATGCTGCCTTCCTCTATGTACGTCTGGCAAACCATTTAGATGCCATCGAAGCTGCTAACGTGTAAACGTGTCCAGATCGGTCTTGCCCTCCGCATGGCAATATCATTGGGTCTTCATCAGGAGGTTTCAGACCCAGCGATTAGTGAAGAAGACCGAAACCGTCGGCGCCGAGCTTGGTGGTCTGTGTACAGTCTGGACCGACTATTGTCAGTAAAATCGGGGAATCCGATCACCATACAAGACGAAGATATCGGAACTACATGGCCGATTCCAGCTGAAGCTTCCCCCGCGGTTCCATGGCCATCAGTTGTGCTTACATATTATACTCAGCTGTCTAGGATTTTAGGCAGAATTGGGGAAGGTGAAGAATCCCCTTGTCCTGCTAAGGAATTTTCTAACTAACGGTGAGGCTAGAAATTTATCGCAAGAAACCTCGATCCGGCTCAAACTTATTAGCATCCGTCCAAAGTATTACGAACGATTTGTCTGAATGGCTGCGACGGATACCCGACCGGCTGCGCATTGATTTTTCGGCCTTGGATACTCATATTAACCGTGAGCTGGTGTCGATCTTCTTACACTTTTACTCCTGCGTGAACATGACAGCTAGGCCGTTGGTCTTCTATGTGATCCAGCGGCGATTGGATGCCGAAGCACGAGGTTCTGCTACAGAGGACTGGAAGGACGGTCTATCTCAAAACACGGTAGCTGTGATCGACAGCTGCATAACAGCAGCGCGGGCTACTACGGTGATAATGGATGCCGCTGCGAAGCACAATTTGGTCGGTGAGTAGACCCTATTTCGCTTCTTGGGATTTTCAACAGCTGATGGTATGGACTGCCCTAAAAGCCACGTATGGATATCTGGACGGGGAGTATATCTTCTCTGCTGCCCTTCTTCTGGTGATGGTGAATGCTGCATTCCCACATAACGAAACAAATGCCCGAGCGATGGAAACGGCATTGAATCTGCTTCGCGGCATGGCGGACCGTGGAAATACGTACCTCGGCTCGCGTCATTCACTGTTACTTGAACTGCAGTCCGCCATTGGTCCGAATCGTACGAGAAGAGAGGAAGCCATGCTTGAGCTTCCTGTCACTCCAAATAGTACGCAGCGGCCAACACCATCCACGAACGTGGTTGACGAGCATCCTCCGGCACTGTCACCGTGGCCACTGCAACAAGATCTACCAACGATGCGGGACATTAATTTCAACTTTGACATCAACGACGACCCAGGACTGTGGGAAGAAGTTTTACATCAGATTGATATTGATATGGATACTGACTGGATTGAGAACACGCTAAGAAAGTGATGACGTTGGACTCCAGTTTCCAGCCACCAGGGCAATGTAAAGACCAGCTCTGTGGTTATGGACTTTGGACCGAGAGTGGACATGACCTGATGAAGCTTGTGCCCTTCTGTGTCCAGCTTGTAATGATTTCTACAACAGCCTATTTCTTGGATTTCATATCCTTTGACTTACAGCTACCATAGCAAGCGCCTCGATAATCACTGAAGCATTAATGAATATTATGAGATGTCCCTATCAGTTCATTGTGTACTGTGCACAGAAGCCCAAGTCAGAGCCGATAACCTCCCAACGCCAAAGAGAATACAAAAGTCCACCGGGATTCATCATTCAGTCCTGACGGCTATTCACCCGAAAGGTGACCTGAGCCACAACATCATTGAGGCATTTAATAGGGTTTGCTGGCATTCCCTTCGTCCTCCACGCAATATACCCATCCGGTCGCAGGAGCGATGCGCCAGTGGCAGACACTCCCAGTGCCTCTTGGAAGCTCCCTTCGTCAGTAAATTGAACGTCTCTTCCGATGCAAACATGCTTCAACGTAACTAATGATCTGAGATTCACCTGAGCCACGATGTCCCCCCATTCTGCTGACTCGGAGACCAACGTCCATGAGTCCTCGCCCACCACATCTAAGATAGAAAGGGGGTTGCCACCTTGAGTGACCCAGAAATGTGGCACATGCGTACCCGGCTGGCCGGCCCATTCGTCTGGCTTCAGCGCTCGCGGGAGGTTATTGTCGACTCCAATGAAGCCCTTCGATAGATACAGTTGTCCAAACTCCATCGCATTATCATCGAGCTTTTTACCGGCGGGCGTGGCCTTGTCGAGGTGGACTTTGTAATCGGCTCGGGCAAAGATTTGATCATGGCGAAGGAGGGCAACGGGACGCCGTTCTGCGTCGTATGTGTCTAAAAGTCCGGGCGATGCCTTGCCCGATAGAACGGCAGCGAGCTTCCAGGCGAGGTTATCAACATCGTGGATTCCTGTGTTTGCTCCATATCCTCCTCGGTTCGGTGGCAGCGTGTGTGCCGCATCACCGGCGAGAAAAACACGCCCCGACTGGAAGGTGTCTGCGACAAGAGCTGCTAAGTCCCAGCGACCGGTCGTGATTATGTCAACGGGTAGGTCCGATCTACCGATGGCTTGGTTGATCGCCGAGCGAAGGGTGGGTTCATCACGCTCAACGTCATCGTGAAACATCAACACCCACCGGCCGTCATTGTAGGTCGTCATAAACGCTTTGAGATCCGGCTGATCGATATTGAATTGGTGCACTCCCTGCATATACTGCTCCAATGGAGCGCGGAACAGGACGCTGCGCATGGTCTGCATATGGCCGCGCCCATTCCGTGGGATGTGGAGTAGCTCACGAACTGTGCTGCGATTGCCGTCTGCAGCGATGAGATATGAGCCTTCGATTTGTGTCTCCTTTTCCTGGGGGTCGACCACTGTCACAGTGACACCATGTGCGTTCTGCTGCACGTCTGCTACCCTATGCTGTCGCCGGATGTCCACACCTCTTTCGACGGCTGCCGCTTGGAGGATAGCTTCCAATTGATCTTGTGGCAAGGCTGCGCCGCGAGATGGCGAATACTGTTTCTTCGGAGCAGGTACTTCTTGGCTTGACCTTTTATTGGAGCTGTCTGTGTCTGACCAGGACGTGCTTTCAAACCATTTTCCTGTCATGCTCTCGACTCTCGCTCTCATCAGATTGAAGTCTTTGGGGATTTCTGGGATTTGATCTGCGATGCCGAGCCGTCGATATATTTCCAACGTCCGCGACGTAAAGCCAATAGCACGTGGGTGCTTCGAGATGCCTGCATGTTTCTCCAGGACAATGGTAGGTACTGTCTGTTTGGATAGACACAGAGCGGCCGAGAGCCCGACCAGGTTGGCCCCAACAATGATGACGGGTTGGTGAACCGAAGGAGACTTCATGATGTCGAATGAAATTGAGTAAAACAATCTTTGAATTGGAGCGAGGAACGAATTCTGTCCAGATGATGAGGATCTCACTCTAGTCGTGCTGTGAATTACATTCCACAATGGGGCTTTTTTTCCATATTCTTATACGTTGTGGGAGGAGACGGTCGGGCCCGAGACGCATCCTGCCTTCACCAAATTTGCCTGACTTCGGGCCCGAAGCTGCACCCGAGCTCGGAAGAATGACAACTTCGGACAATCATCAGTTTTGATCTTCGTAATACCCTCACAAGTGTATATTTCCCTTCCAACTAACCTCCGGGAACCTAGGCACTGTACAGACAAGGTTTATCAGTCTCACTGTCCCCCTTGCTCCGTTGAGATCAGTACATCGGATAGGATTGATGTTGACTGGTCTATCGTACGTCGATAGACGGTTAGTCGTATGTGTTTTGTGGTAGTATGCGCATCATGGACATTACATCCAGAACTATATCTGGCGAATATGAACACTTTAATACTGGGATGAGGACCAGATTGTTGGTCCTGGTGGTGACGCAAGCCGGTTCTTTCGCCATCATGAGTTGACTTGTTCCGTTTTCGGAAGACAGTGACATGGAACACGAACTGTCGAGACTTATATGGGTATTTGAGAAGGATGTTTTGAGGCCCCGTTTGAGAGGATTTACCATGTCTCGACTGATTGATATATGAAAGATGCTCCAAGGTTTAGTTTAGGCAAGATCCTCGAGTGTGGAGAGTGTTGGATGGATGCTGTGGACCAGTGTGCCGAGCAAATCAATGCAAATTCAAACTCATTGCCTAAGTGCCTGTAACAGACATTCTCCATCCTTGGGTCCAGTATCGTGCATTGGATCAATGTCCAGGTCGCTCGTTTCGCAAACGAGGCTCGCTGGCTGAACACGAATATACTCCCTAGAGCCTCCGAGCATAGAAGGCCTGGGATAGTCTGCTCATCTAGGAGCAAAGGGAATGTTGGACACGACCAGGCTGGGATTCGGGAGGCGTATCAGGCCACACACCCATTCTTAGAGGAAAAGGGCGGCTGCCTTGGCCAAACTCATCCCGTACAAATTACCAAACCAAGTATAGGAACGGCTCAGCACCAAGTAGTGCACTAAAGAATACGTATGCGGGTTCTGATTGGTGCATGGTGTTATTTCCGCGATCCGTTTGCCGTGGAAGAGCTACAGCAAATACTAGTTGGGTCCCGAGTGGAGTAACTATGCCAATGCTGTACGCAGTGAGTCCATGCATAGGCACCCTTCGAGCCAACGTAGAATGACCCGTATTGTAGACACGACCGGGAACATTAATCTAACGATGTGTTTCCCCGCGAGCAGGAACTTGTACCCGCTTTTGGTATCAAGCTAGATTGGTTCAAGGACCTTTCTGATTGAGACGATGTCGCTTCAAAGTAATGATAGGGTCGTATAGAAGTGGAACCGGTGGAGACCCACGAGAGAAGTGTGGGCAATCGAAGGGTAGATTGAATTCCACTGGGACGCTCTTGTTGCAATGGGATGTCTACAATGGCTCGATTTTGGCTTCTGTCGAATTGCTTGACGCTGACCATGAAGGACTAACAACACCGTACATGGATAGTCATAACGGAGCACCCTGCTCCGTAATAATTATTGTCTCCCTGTACACACGGCTGAGGCACTTACAGGACTTTCCGGACAAGGCCCCTAGCCTCCTGCCAAAATTGCTGGCTCAGCCAAAAGTCTCGGCGCACCAATCTCGGCACGGTTTATCAGGGTAACTTATGCGGATGGACAGAGCAGTCCTGAGCTGATTGCTGAGGATAATGCCGCTTGCATCATCACCATGGGTTTTGCTCTAGAAGCTGCCGCGTCACTGCAATCGACCAGTCATGGCGGAAGTTAAAGGCAAGATTTTTCCCGATCGTGGTAACACCATTTTTCTTGTGCAGGAATGAGAGAATCGACGGAACTCTACTTCCCGCGATGGAAGCAGGCCGTGCAGGCCACCATACCTCACCATCTCAGCCATATTGATCATCGCGCAGATGGGTGAACAGCGCACCGACTTGTATGGCTCAGCCCCAACCGGTACTTGCATTAGTGGCTGTCAATTTCTATTATAGAGTTGGCGAACAGTGCCATAGGCAAACAACGGGGAATTCGGAGGTTGATCCTTCACCAGTTGTGGTTACCGAGGGAATTAGCGGGGCCCGCAGATGTCGGAATGGCTGCAGCGATTGGTGTTGTTGGCCTTGGTGGATCAGACGTCAACCCCGTCTTTGACGGTTGGAAGGAGGGAACAATGTCAATTTCTGTTCTGATTGGCAATTTCGCTCGCGCAATCTTAAACCCCTGGCGAGGTGCTTTGATACGGACACTAATGGCCTGCACCGGGATGGTTGCATTGAGCCATGGCATTCCCATGACGGCAATGGCTTCTGCTCAGGTCTTGTTAGGTCTTGTCTTGTTGGTGGCTTGGGAAGTTGACGGAAGTACCAGGCAGAAAAGTTAATAAATGTGAGCACAATATGGAAAGTATGGCGATCGGGAAGGATATGATGGTGTACAGAAGACGGCATTGTGTGGAGGGGGGGTTTTGCATGGTCCAGTGATCCAGGCAACCCCCAACCCGCGTTGGCCTCAGGTTCCGACAATGGATTGTTTTGTATGTACCTCACCCTCATTCTTTTGTGTTCTTGAAACCAAAAACCAACATTCCATTTCTTGATCCTCTGCCTCCCATTCCAATCCACATCGACACCACATCGACAATCATGCATCCACCCAGCCCTCACTTCCCAACTATCTCCA
This sequence comes from Aspergillus pseudonomiae, assembly GCF_009193645.1. Lineage (NCBI taxonomy): Eukaryota > Fungi > Ascomycota > Eurotiomycetes > Eurotiales > Aspergillaceae > Aspergillus > Aspergillus pseudonomiae. The sequence goes on along the minus strand of NW_022476047.1, from coordinate 87,960 downwards.
GATATCGTTCTCTCACCCCCTCCCCGCATTATGCCGATCGACTGATCCACAGTGGGTGAGAGCGATAGTGGCAGGCGGGGAAGAACGATGACGGTGGAGTGCTTTCCACTGTCCGTCCAACAATGTCGGAATACCCAGCTACTCGTCCGATGCAGACTCCACCAAGACCCAGGGATCGAGAACCTCGCGTTGATTGCCTTACTATACACCATCGACCCTGATTGGCTCGCAGATACCTGAATATGTGTGCACAAGGAGCGTTATCTGGAGGACGCAAGTGTCTGCTCACCCGGCATAAAAGACCCCCTAATGTCCCCGGAAGTTCAATATTCAAATCTTTCCAATCTCTCATTTATTCTCCATTATTTCCAGCCTTACCTTGCCTACTTTCCATTTTTAAAAACAGTTTGTTTAGCTTCGACATCAGCCCTACATAATGATTGCCCCTTCGGAACCTGTCCCATCCTCCAACTCTGCTGCAGCCCTCACCCAATTCTTTCCCGGTGCCGACTTCAAGGAGGCTTTCAATGAGAAGGTGATCTTGATTGTGGGTAGGTAATCCCCTCTGAGCTCCACTGGGTGCCCAACCTAACTCGCTTTGTGATAGGTGGTGCCAATGGCATTGGAGCTAGCCTTGTTGAGCTCTGTTGCCAAAGCGGCGCTCACGTCTGCATTGGCGATATCGATGTCGCCCAAGGAGAGGCCCTAAGCAAGAAATGTCGAGACAAGTGGCCTGTCTACTGGGACCCGGCCCTTCCACCCAAGCCTCCCCGAACCTCCTTCTACACCGCCGACATCACCGACTACCAGGCCGTCGTCTCCCTCTTTGACCGTGCATTCAAGACCTACAAGCGTATCGATCATGTGGTTGTCACAGCGGGCAGCATGGAGGCGGGCAACAATTGGTTTGACCAAAAGTTGAGTCTGGAGTCGGTGCAAGAGGTAAGTCCTCGTCTATACATGCTCATAGGAGGGTAGTGTACTGAGCTTTCACCAGCCTCCTTCTATGAAGGATATCGACGTCAACCTCATCGGTTCACTCTATGTGACCCGTATTGCGAGTGTCTACCTCCGCCATAACCGTGGGCCCGCAGTGGATCGATCCATTTTGCTGTTCTCCTGCGCCGCGGGCTTCAAGGAGACACCGGGTGTGTCTATCTACCAGGCCTCCAAGCACGGTGTGCAAGGCCTCATGCGCTCTCTTCGCCCCTACTTCCCGTCGCCATACAAACACAATCTCCGCATCAATACCATCTGCCCCTGGATGACGGAGACCCGCACTACCCTTACAAAGACCGTGCACGACCGCTGGACCAAGGAAGGCTTGCCCGTGAGCACCCCTCAGGAGGTGGCTCTCGTCTCTGCTGGCGTGTTAGCGAACGACTCTCTAAATGGGACATCCATGTACGTGGAAGGGGGCCGTGCGTGGGAGATCGAAGCCAATATCGATCGCTTAGAGCCGGAGTGGCTGGGAGAGGAACCGTCCAAAACGCTGGCGTTAGGACAGAAGGTACTTAATGACGCATGGGCTGCGTAGAGAGTCTACCATGCTGAACCGGTTGCATGTTGGAACATGTGTTACCAATTGATACCCATTAACGACCACGAGAATGACTGAACTATCCGAATGGAAAAGTTAAAGAATGCTCTAAAGCCCTATGATGCAAGGTAGTTTGACGTTGTAATTTTCAAACCACCATTTCTGTATTGTTGCTGCTAGAATAAGGTCACAACTGTACCCAATAGGACAGAAGAGGCATATCCATGCGTCGATTAGGTACCTAGTACAAGTTTCAGCAAACCTGGACCGTGAAGCCGCCAACACATCCCATGAACCTGGGTTTGTGGCCCAACTTCGTCCCGTTGCAATCACCGGAAGCGATCGGCTGTTGCTCAATATGTAGCAACTGCATGGGCTGTGCATCATGGCATTAGAGTTTTGCCTGTAACCCGCTTTTTCAGCCACGGGCACGAATGAATATCGGTGGTAACTTGCTGCTCTTTCTTGGCGCTTAACACAAAACAAGCAATGGAGCTGAATGACCAAAATAAAAGGCTCAATTTAGGAAGGACACGAAGCGGTGTCCAAGAATGCCTCGTGGGTTGCTCACGGGCATGATGTCACATCGGCAGCATCGAGAGATGCTTGGCTCGTTTTGTGAACCTCTGAGCACCTATATAAACAGGCGGAAGCGATGAAACGAGTGAGTTGAAACCTCCATCCATAGGGTCCTAGCAACAACATCCCCACCGTTATACTCAGTACTCTGCTGCAGGACCATGGCCAACAAGACTGTCTTAATTACAGGGGCATCAGGCTTCGTCGCCACCCACGTCGTTGAATCGTTCCTGCGTGCCGGTTACAATGTCCGCGGCACAGCTCGATCCGAACAGACGGCCAATAAGGTCCGCTATACCTTTCAGGAGTATCAAGACAAGTTGAGCGTTGTCATTGTACCTGATGTCGTTGCTGCCAAAGCCTTCGACGAGGCCATCGAAGGAGTCATCGGTGTCATTCACACCGCGGCACCCTTCCAAACGGAAGTCGACGACAAAGAACGAGATCTGATGCGACCTGCTATCGACGGAACGGTCAATCTGCTGGACTCAATTAAGAGAAATGGCCCTCAGATCCGCCGGGTCATCCATACGTCTTCTTTTGCCGATATACTCGATATGTCAAAGGGAGACCGGCCAGACTACGTATACACGGAGGAAGACTGGAATCCGATAACATATGCGGAGGCCATAAGTGAGGGTACCCCGGATATGGTATCCTACTGCACAGGAAAGACCATGGCGGAGCATGCAGCGTGGGATTTCATGGCCACAGAGAAGCCTCCATTTGACCTGGTCACGATCTGCCCGCCGTACGTGTTTGGTCCGGTGAAGAACGCTACAGCAAGCCTGGTTAACCTGAACACTTCGTCTATGGATGTGTATCGCCTCATGTCGCCCATGTCAAAACCAAGCCACTCTATGCCAGAAACTTCAGTGTGGGCATGGGTGGATGTGCGTGATGTTGCTGAAGCGCATCTAAAAGCCTTCGAGGTTCCCGAGGCTGGAGGACAGCGGTTCTTGGTTTCTGAAGGTAGATACAGTTATCAGCGAATAGCTGATATTCTCCGAGATAGGGTGGCGGAAGTGAGAGATCGTGTTCCTTTGGGTAAACCACAATCCGGACTACACGATGTCTATGACATCGATGCGTCCAAGTCAGAGAATGTATTGGGGCTGAGGTATCGTCCCTTGGAAGACTCGATAGTCGACGCGGCAAAGTCCCTTCTGAAGCTGGAGCAGGCGAATTGATATTGTACTACATTATTCTGAGTTTCGCTTATATTATTTCCTTATGCACCACCAGGATTCATTGACTTTCGGCACGCTCTAGGATAGACCAGGTCCTGCAGATGCAAGGCTTGGTGTACAGGGACTTGAAGCAATTACCAATTCGGCGAGTGGGACACTGGATTCTACACGTAGAAAGACACGTCGTACTGTCCCAGGCGACCTTCTGTAGAACGGATACAAGTATGATTTGGTATCGCACTTCGAGCGGTCGCCACTACCGATATTACAATCTATCTAGAATATTTAGCGCCTCGCCTTCCATACTCCGTACCTCGCATGTTATCTCAGCAGGCTCAGACCTTCTGACGAGGAAACGATCTGTATGAGACTTCGCTTAGATTTATGCAAATCCTTGCCTAATCAGAGCGCAGGCCACAGTTTCCTTGTTAGAAAGTCTGAGTTCAGATAGTTGATCTTTCTTAAGAATGAATCTCTGCTTCTCTGTGGGAGGTATATCCCCTTTCACCTTTGGTACAGAAACAAAATATACTGTACATTAGTAGCCATACCCGATACTATCCGAGCACTGTGCTTCATTAAGGTAGCCCAACGCAACAAGAACAAGATGGCGGGCAAACTTATGAGCCGGTCAGTGGTGTCGAAATATGCACACGCCGCGACACTCATGGGGATCGACCTGGCTCCAGCAGGTAGTCGATAGCATACAACAGGTAGATTGATTTGCGCGAGATATGGCAGAGGCACTAGGTAAGGCGTCCTAGTCATGGTTGTGAAGGGCGCTATAGAGCTCCTGCTGAATAGGCTCGCTCTGAAGTATCTAGTATTCCTTCTCCAGGTGAGAGTTTAGGGATACTAGAGTGTCTTCCATTGTTGTTGGATAGAGTGGACCGTCACTTAGCAGCGTATGAAGGAGGATAATGGCCGTATTGCATGGGGTGGAACGCTGTGAGCATGTTCATTAGATAATGAGTCCCTCGGAATCAACCAAGGCTGAGCCAATGGGACAACTAAAGTCCGGACTGAGTCTCCTTGAGCGCTCAGTTTGGGCTTCATGGAATCTCGAGATGACCTGAACTTCAGGACTTCATCTATAGGCATATTTATGTCTTACGTCGGCACGTCTAAACCCCTGATGGTCTAGTTGGATATGACGTCTGACTGTAATGGGATTTCTTACCTTGTAATCAGAAGGTCGCTGGCTCGATTCCGGCTCGGGGGACGACTATTTTTTTATATTTGAGGTGGCTCATCTGTCTATGTGCAAAGTGTAGTTGATTCGAATCCCACAGCTACCAAACCTATTTGTAGGGCATCATTGGAGGCGGGATTGACTAAATATACGCCCAGTACTAGAAAAAAGGTTGGAGGTGTTGAGCAAAGGGTTAACATTTATCTCTCCCCTTCCCTGTCTCTATGCTAAGTGTGATAGAAGCCTTGTATAGCTTTTTTCGGCACCGTGATTGATATTTCTACTCATGTAGGACGACTGTATGCCCTTGACTGGCTTTTTTTGTTTCTCCAGAGTCCAATTAGAGATGGATTCACTATTGACGTATATAGGACAACTTTATAGCATTCAGTCACAATCACAGACCTATCCAGTCGTGACTCGGAACATGTGTTACAGCAGTGGCTATCTGACAGGAATATATGTCTTCTATGATAGTACAATATAATACACGCTGATCGATGTATTGCTAAATGCAAGTCTAAGCCTTCGCCGGCCGAACCATGTAGATCTGTACGAATTCCTCCGTGATCTCATTCGATCCCACCACCTGGAATCCCTTCTTTTCATACAAGGGCTTGCCAGCCGCAGTCGCTGTTAGGAAAGTGGGCTTACGGTCAATATCAGCCTCCTCCAGCCCCCAGCCCAGAAGTTGACTGCCTATGCCCCGACCACCAAAGTTTGGGTGAGTCGCGAGCATATCCAGTGCTGTTGCCATTGATACTTAGTATATCTACAAGAGAGACTTTGGGATAAAGGTACATACACAAATGGGGGGTCGATCCCATAAGCTCCTCCTCTTTCTCATGCATCGCGTTGAAATGCTTCTTACAAAGTGCCGTGTCACCACTTTTCGGCCACAGAACTTTCTTTTCTTTCTCTGTATTTTCACCCGGCGAGGGCAATTCAGGAGAAGGAAGCTTCCACTGTGCAAATCCAACGACATCACCGGTCGCCGTATCCACCGCCTTAATGAGCACTGAGCCAGTGGGATTCACATATTGGCCGTTACTGACGCGGTTGAATTTGGCGGCGAGCCAATCCCGGACATCCGGTGTTGGAGGGAGGATGCGACGGTCGAAGTCGGTGTTGAATGCGGCGAAGAAAACGTCAGCTAGGACTGCTCCATCATCGGAGGCAGCCGTCAGGATTTCAATTGGCATTTTTGGTATTGCTTCTGTTGGTGAACATCGAGGGGGTGCCATCTGGAAGATTTTCACCGTCCGTACGTCATTTAAGTGAAAGTGGGTCGCCCGCTTCTTGCCTAGTTAAAAAGAATGGTTCCAAGTGTAGAGATGAAAACAATTGAAGTCTGTGTATTCGGTTTCTTTCTTTTTTTCCCTTATTCCTTTCTTCAATTTTCGTTTTTTTTCCCTTTTTTCCTTTTTTTTTTTTTCTTTCGATGGGTGATATGCGGTTGCTCTGCTGCGGTGCCAAGGCAATTGCCCTAAGTTTGCTACCAAAACAACAGTTTAATTTAATCCATGAGCCATGACACCATTTGAATGTGCGTCGTGAAGAGGTCTTCACTCTAGCCAATGATTTAAGTACAGTAAGGATCAAATTGCAGCTCTAATGGATGGCTTAGTGGGTCTAAGTCAATGTCAAATTGGATTGGAAGACAATAGATCATTCCTCATAGCACGACAAAAGCGACAAGTTTTGGGGATGCGTTGACGGATTCAACAGGCACCTTGAGCGTTAGACAAGCTCAATTGAGAGTTTGCATTGTGGCTCATGATTCTCAAGCGAATACAATGCATATTGTTACTGCTATTCCCATAGGAGTAGGGAAGCCAGTGAATCGACCGGGTATACCTCCCTTCGGCTAAATTCTTTGGCGACCAGATGCGCTCGGAATACTGGAAATATAACCTCTTATGTTAGGAAGAAAGCAGTAAACTGTGATTTTACAAAATTGCTCACTCATTGAATCACTTACCTTCGAGAAATATCGATAGCCCCAATCATGAACAAACATACCCCCGACACCAAAGCCCTCCTGAGGGATTCCTACAAGCATGGCAGCTCTTTCTTCATTACAGAGTCGCAGAAGAATCCACAAACGTTCAAAACATATCTGCTGGGATCCCCACTCAGAAACTCTTTGGCACCTCTCCTACACAATACCCTATTCTCCTTGTCAGGCACAACCTGCACATACGAAGCAATCGAAACAGACAACAACGCCAGGCTCTTAGAGCTACTCGCAAAATCAGACACTCTTGGTACGGCCGTGACCATGCCCCTCAAAGTCTGCTCTATGGACTTGGTGGACGCGGTAACGGATGAGGCACGATCCATCGGCGCCATTAACACTGTCTTTATCCGGCGTGATGATAACGGTTGCCCACGCCTGATCGGAACTAACACGGACTGCATTGGAGTGAAAGAATCATTTCTGCAGAACATTGACCGCATGGATCTTGCTTTTGGCTCCACTCAACCTGGTCTAGTGATTGGGGGCGGGGGTGCATGTCGCTCTGCGGTTTACGCCCTGAATATCTTTCTGGAAGTCAAGACAATATACCTCGTGAACAGGTTGAAGGAGGAGGTAGATGATATAATCGACTCATTCCGGCGAGTACCAGGTTTCACGGCGGAGCTTCGGTTTGTCGATACGGTTGAATTCGCAGGAGACCTCTCCAGACCTTACTTGGTGGTTGGTACCATTCCTGACCGGGAACCCAAGACAGAGGCGGAGATTCTCACAAAGAGGATTGTGGAAACTTTGATGGGATGTGAGGCAGGTCCACGGAAGAACCAGGGAGTCGTATTGGAAATGTGTTACCATTCTCGCGTGCAAACTTCGTTTTATCAGCTCGCGGAGAGAAATGGCTGGCGAGTCATTCCTGGGACAGAGGCGATGATTTGGCAGGGAGTTGCGCAGCATATTCTGTGGACCGAGAAAGACCAAGTCTTTGATGAAGCATCTACGCTGTCTACTATACGTGGTGAAATCAGGGACGCTCTGACGTGGAGGAACTAGGGAAAGCGTCCGGATTTTTAAGTTTTCTTAACAAGAACCCATCCTGCCTTTCTACAAGATTGCATCAATATTTACGAATAGATCTTACATGTAAGCACAACGTTAGAAAGAACGTAACCTCTCTCAGTGCACAATTCGTGGTTGACATTATATACCTACCTCCCTGACTTTGTATCTCTGCTATCAATCTATAAGAATACATAATACTGGCAATCGAAATAGCAAGGGCCCGAGTAACACTCTGCGTGATTGTTAGCTCCATATTCCTATCGGCTCAGTCAATACCCGACGGTTCAGTCCACAACCGTACATTCAGCACCTCACAATCTATAATATACACCCTACGCTCCTGTTCATACCCCAAACACCAAGCCAAAAAAAACCCTCTCCAAATCCAAAATGCCCTCAATCCTCCTCCTGAACGGCCCAAACCTCAACCTCCTGGGTACCCGCGAACCTCACCTCTACGGAACAACAACCCTCAACGACGTCGAAACAGCCGTCAAAGAACTCGCCGCCAACTACGACGCGGAAGTGGAATGTCTCCAATCCAACCATGAGGGTGTGCTGATTGACCGCATCCATGAAGCAAGAGGAAAAGTGCAGGCGGTTGTCATCAATCCGGGTGCCTTTACGCACACCAGTGTCGCGCTGCGAGATGCATTGCTTGGTGTCGGGCTTCCTTTTATCGAGGTCCATATTACCAATGTTCATGCACGGGAACCGTTTCGGCATCATAGCTATTTGTCGGATAAGGCGGCGGCTGTTATTATTGGGCTGGGGACTTTTGGGTATCAGGTTGCGGTGAAACATGCGTTGGAGAATTTGGTTGGGGTCGGTGAGAGCAAGTGATTGGTAGGGTTAGGGAGATTTCTGCTTGTATAGATGAGTATAGCTGTTGGGGTGGAGCTTGGGGTTGGGAGGAACCATTCGATGCTTGTATATATGGCTTCGTTCGAGTAGCATGAGAAAAGGGGTACTGTATTGCTGTCTCTTGGTCGAGACGAGGCTTATAATGGGTAGCTACCAAACACCGATTGAGGTTTCTTAACATAAAGTGCTCTTCTGAAATTATTGTGATATCATATCTATATAGTAAAGGCAGATCTCCAGACAAGAACATGCCGATATAATATGGTGGGCTGTGCCTCAGCCTGAGAATCACGGATACACCTAGCTAATACATCATAGCCATCCGTATCCTCCTGAAAAGATCAAACACCCCTATCTCTAATCGACTGCTGAATGGCACGTCTCATGACATGGACTGGCGCTGGTCGATTTGTAAAGAGCTCGTACTGTGCAATGCCCTGCTCGACTAAGACCGACAGGCCGTCCACAATGATCCAGCCTCGTGATACATGCTCCCTCATCGACTTTATTAGGCGCGTTTCCAGGGGGTCATAGGCAACCTACAGCTATTAGTGCAAGATGTTCTGCTAATTGGGAAAAGTCCTCACCTCAACAAAGACTCCGCCGGTTTTGCTTTGTAACCATTGGTCGGCAATGCGCAAAGCACTTGATGATTCAATATCGCACCTCTGCCCAGGAATACATGACACAATGATTGTGGGTTGGCGAAGGTGAGCTGGCCACGGGTCATCCGGTGATGACAGTATGGTCAGATGTAAAGGGGCCTTATTCTTTGATTCCACCCAGTCACGGTAGTAGTCAACAAGACGTTGAGCATTAGAAAGGGTCCGGTTATAGACACATATGTGCCTCACACCAAGCTGGTAGCTCGCGTATATCGCGGCATGGGCCATGCCGCCCGCACCGATGATCAGGGCAGTTGATCCATCACGGATGGCATTTGCTGGGGAAAGGTGCTTATAGATGCAATCTTGGATTCCAAGGTAGTCCGTGTTATAGCCTTTGCGAATGACTTTGCGTACTCCATTCGGCTGGTACTCACGATGAAGGACCACTGTATTCACGGCGTTGATATCCAGGGCGTCTGGGCTGATCTCGTCCAGGTACGGAAGAACTTCAGTTTTGTAAGGAAGCGTTACCGCCACACCTCCATAGCTCTCGTCGTCCAAGAATTGGCGAATATCAGATAGCCTTTCTCGTTCTGCTGTGCCATATGTATATGGTAGTCCACACGCAGCGTAGGCGGCGTTGTGCATCGCCGGTGACAGAGTGTGCGACAGTTGTTGCCCAAAAATGCCGAATTTCTTCTTGCGACGTAGGAAGCATGCTGACACGGCCATCTGCGCTTCCCGCAAGGTAACACCTGTTGATCTCATAGTTTCAAGCACCACCGGCGACAAGGTTGGATTTAAGCAAACAGAGGTGCGCCCAAAGAACCCCGTGTCGTATGCGATGGTGGGTATGAGAGAGTCTCTGGCGAGACTGTGTGAGAAAGGTATACCGGGAAAATTATCTCCGGGTGCTGTTGATTCGCCGGTTATCTGGAATGCGTCGAAACCAATACCTTGCGCTTTATGACGGAGGGCGAGAAGCTCGGGGAGTGTTTCACTCTTCGCTAAAGAACATTCCTGGTGATAGGTGGCTATGGCCTTGGTATAACCCTTGCCAGCAACTACCTCTTGCGCCAGGTCATCCCCACAAGCTAAGGAGCAAGTGATAACATCCGGTATAGTGCGTAAGACCATCCCCAAGAGTTTGCGATAGCTCTTTATATCTGGTACAGAGGATGGAATGATGTCTACGATCACCAGGGCCCGTGAATGCCTCCTAAGCATGGCTACAGCTCTTGCGACTGCCTCAGATGGCCTTCTGCCCTGGAGATCTGAAAGCTCAACCTTCAGATTTATTGCATCCGCCCCATTGTCGATCTCATCATAAGTTTTGAGCTGTCCCTCTAAGCAAGCCATTGGCAGCTGCAAAGCATATGTGTACGACGCAGAGAAGGGATCCGCTGAATAACGAGTTCGGTGTTCACGACCCCAGATCCGATGGAGAAACCTTACGAACGTTCTCTCTGTCTCTTTCAACTTGAGATACGCAGGTAGTGCCGAGTGAGACTCGTCGGTCGAGCCTTCTGTGACGTTGTAAAATTCCAGGTTGGAACAGGATTCAAAGAATGCATTTCCAGCCTCCCACATGCGCTCGAACTTGTCCTGGCTAGTAGCGATAAGCTGCTGCAAATCGCTTCGATCTCGACGGATGTACAGGACTGGGTGACAAGAAGCGAACTCCTCCAATAATACTTGCTGTTGTCTGCTTGCCAGCCAACCGAGTCCAACGATCACACATCCTTTTCGATGTTCAGTTAAAATCTCCTCGGTCACTTCTAGCTCACGTTTGCGATATTGTTCAGACCCATGTGCAGCAATGTAGCCATGCGGAGGCATACCATGCCTTTGTTGGAAAAAAGCGACAAAGTCAACAAGCCGTCGGCGCAACGCCACAGCTGCCATGATCCCTAGGGTTTTCTTGCCCGCCCCGGGAAATCCGACCAGCGCCAGGCTAGCGTCCGAACTATATCGTCGAGAAGACGATGGGAGTCCATTGTGGTGCGCATTGCTACTGGATACCTGAAAACTCATCGTCAGTGCGCATATATTCAGAAAGAATCACATTGTTTGAACCCATACACAGCGAGTTCGTTTGGTTCTTGATGTCAGAGTTCCGAGTGCTTCATCGGTTAATTTCATAGCCGATCACGTGCGTCCGCCCATGTCCTCGTTGGGATATACGACGATGACCTCAACTACTAGCGAGTATACCATGCTGACGGTCTCAGTCCAGCATATTTGAAGAGATGCCAAGATCTCATTCAAACAAGCGTCAGCGGATTAGTCGCGCTTGTGACCAGTGTCGTCGCCGTAAATCCAAATGCGACGGAGAGCAACCAGAGTGTGCGATCTGCCGCCAGGCGGGCCGGCGATGTACATACCAGGACAGCGGTCGACGGCGCGGATTGCAAACTGGCTACGTCAAGGCCCTTGAGACTGTACTGGGAATCGTTTTCCAGCAAATCCCTGACAGTGAAAGCGCGGTTCAAAGCTTTCTTCGTGACCCTCAACATCACGGCGGCTTTTTCGCCACTGAATTGGCAGAAAGGTGTACGATGGCATGGCGCAATTCTAAAGTTGCCAAAGGTGTGAGTCGCCTATTAGCATCTGAATCGCAAGACGAAATATATGACCCTCTCGGTGATGATGATGACCACCAATGGGAATCTTGCGACACACATAGTCCGGAGCGGACGACCCAGATCCCAATGAGTGTCTCGAATGCTGATACGGACTCTATCCCACCTCCACCTCCATCACATCCAGCTGCATCCAATGACATTCTAAGCTTGCCATTCCCAGACGACGTGGCGGAGCTGGTGGAGTTCTACTTTGTTCACATTCAATGCTGGTTCCCTATCCTGGACCGACGTGAGATCCTGAGGACTATGCACGGTGACACTTCTTCAAAGAATCATGACGCAGGCTATCCATTAGTCCTATGGGCTATTATTGCATATGTACAAATGATGCGGGAAGGAGCAAGCTTAGAGACTTGTTCTGAACCGAGACAGATAGAAACCTCCATACGCTTGCGCCTGATGCTGGATTTCAACAATCTAGAATTGAGTCACGTCCAGACCCTCCTCATTGTGGCTCTCCTGAATGTTGGTTGTGGAAACCTAAATCAAGCCTGGGTGCTCATCGGTCAAGCTATGAGGGTTGTCATTACCCTCCCCGAAACGGCGAGAAAAACGAGATACTCACACGTTTTTCAAGGCTGTGTGTTTCTTGATAACATGGTTTCTGCACTTCTCGAAAGGACTCCCTGTCTCTCTTTGGAGGAACAGAGTGAAAACCAACCCGTCGCGGAGGACGATCTGGAGGAATGGGAGACATGGACAGCTCCTGGTCAAGCCTCGAGCCAAAGAGCTACTCAAAAGGGGCCATTGCGAGCCTTAAGCATGTTTAATATGGCCCATCAACTCATGCAGTTACTGGCCCGAGTCTTGTACTGTCCACCCCGACAAGACGCCATACAACACGTTGTAGCCAAGCTAAGAGACTGGCAGTCAATTCTTTCAACACGCTGCCCATATCCGCCGCGCCACTCACCTAACCCTCCACTGCTGAATTTACACCTCACATCAGTCTTTGTTACGTTGTGCTTGGTTAGCAAATGTAACTTCGATGATGTGACCATTACCGACATGGCACTCCATGGACTACGAACATGCCTCGATTTGCTTCATGATTACATTGAGATCACAAGCGAAACGAAATCTTCTCCACTTCTGTATTGGTTCTTTTTCCAGGCACAACGATGTTTACGCACAAGTTGCCTGATTAGCGGTTGTGGTGAGGAGGATGTGTTGCAGAAGCGTTGCGGCCAGCTCACGGGTAAACTGAAATTGGCCAGTCCTACGAGTTTCAACCGATCCTATACAAGCCACACGCGACCGGGCTGGAATGTAGAGGACATGGGCCATCTGCTTCCTGGGACCCACGCCTTGCACCATGCATTTACTGCGCACATACCGGCTAACATGCCTCATGGTCATGCGACTACCCCCATTATCAATCCTACCACCATTCGTAACCCTTCGAGCTACCCGATCTCTGGCCTCTCTGGCACACCTGAATTGACAGTAGCACCTACTATCCCTACCCCGGTTTCCCCCATTCATCGACAAACGCCGCATCTACTGGATGAAACCGGAAACTTTGACGCTTTGTTTGAGGAGATGATTGCTTCCATTACGCCGATGAGGTATGCTGCAAGCTATCCAGGATACCGTCAGTTTCAGTCCATGCTAACACTTTACAGCCACGAACCTACATTTGCACATAACCTGGGATTCCATGCCGGGAACCTGGTAACAGACTTTGTTGCCGAGCTGCAACAACCAACTCACGATTGACACTCATCTGTAATCCTTGATTATACGAATGCAACTAGGAAATATCGTCTGAAATAATAGATACACAACAAGCCATCCTAGAGATCCAGCTCCTCCGCCAGCCTCTTCCAAGCTTTAATGCCCCGTTGTGCATGTGTCTCCGGCACTGTCGAATCTGGATCGGCCATCGACCTCGAAAACAACTCCATTGACACCCACCCTTCAAAGCCAAGACCTTTCAAGAATGCTTCAGCTACCTGTACTACTGGGAGATAACCACCGCGCTCTTGCTCATAGAGGAACAGTCTGGCATTGCGACTCCAGCTCATCCGCGCCGGCTGTCCTTCGACATAAAAAGGATGGCCCTCGATCAACGGCCGTTGCATTCTTTCTGCGTCGACAACCTGCACGTAAAACACCTTGTTCACATCGACCGTCCGAACGAGGCTCTTTAATGATGCAGCCAATGCCGTGTCTGCATCTGGTGTCGTACCAGAGATACTGGCAGGGTCGGCCCAGACCCGTCCGGCGATGTTGAAGGTGTCCAGACAACACCCGAAATTAGGCCGGTCCACACGTCGAACCACCTCCCACAAACTCTCCCACGTTGAAATGAAAGTACCCCAGGCGAGATTCTCGTATGCAAATCGGACGACAGGCTCCTCTTTCAGTCCCAGGTCTGCGACTTCGACCATGTCGGAAACAATCAAATCCAGATCACCCGATATTCCGTCGGCTTGAAAGTTAGAAGGTATTTGGATGATATCGGTGCCCAGAATCTTGACTATGACAAACCACAGCTTAAGGCGCTCGATCTTTTCCTGGTGCTGTGCTCGATCCGTTAAGCCTTCATAGAACAAGAATGGTTGCATTCCGATCACTTTGAGGCCATGGTGGTCGCAGATTGCTCTCGTCTCTTGAGCGGCAGAAAGTAAGGCAGACTCAGTCACGGGCCCTTTTTCTTTAGCGAGATATTCCAAATCTTCGTAAAATATTTCGACACCTTTGAATCCTGCTTTCGCTGCCTGGGCGAGCTTTTCGGGGAGAGAATGTACCCAGGCTCTTCCCAAGGACATGGATGCGATTGCTGGCTCACAAGGCATTTTGGCGTATCAACAGCGAGGTACAACGACAAGATACGTGCAGAACAATAAGCAGTCCACAATTATAAAGGAAACTGAAAAGGATGTATACTATGGTTCGAGCCACTGGTCCTGTACATATATTAAGTGGTAACGGCACTATTCTTAACCGAACTTGAGAAGAATCGGAAGAATGTCCGATCATCTATCTAAAAATGCATAATTCTTCAAGGAAACCTCCCCAATTTAGAAATTGATCGCCGGACTTTCCTCGGCCGCCTTGCGAAGCACATTCCAGGCCTCATTCACAGGGATTCTACTACTTTCCTCCTCGCCGCACCATAGTCGATACTGCTCATGGATCTGGTGGCCGATGATCTCGGTTCCCTCAACGGTCCTCCAGCCGTTTGCCTTTCCAGCTTGCAGGATGCGCGTATTTCGTGGCTTGAAGCACATATCGAGTAGAACACCCTTCTCTTGAGGGGTTGACAAGAATGATCCGATGATTTGGTGAACCTGAATTTCATCTGGGGTACTGGGTTCGGCATCCGGAACAGTCCCCACGATGTAATACGGCGATGGAAGAGTATTGACCTGCTCGGCGCGCTCGACGTAAATTATTTCCAAGCCATCGCCATACACCTGTTTTGCTTCGTCCAAGAGGACCTTGACTTCATCGCGGTCTCGATTCACCAGATAGATCTGATGGCACTCCAGTTGGTCGTGCAGGGTGAATATTGCCGCCCGCGCCGCTCCTCCAGCGCCAATGAGCACAGCCGGCTTTCCCCTGCCTGCTGCGCTCGCTCCCAGCAAACATCCCTTAATTCCTCGCCAGTCTGTATTGGTACCTCTTAGCTTTCCGTCAGACGTCCGGTATACGTTGTTGCACGCCCCCAGCCGGATAGCGTATTCGTCCAGACCGTCCAGGTGGTCCATGATGGTGCGCTTGTAAGGCATGGTCACCACTCCACCGGCGAAGTCAGATCGTCGAAACAGTTGTACGGCATCTTCAACCGTCGGACACTCTTTTGCCAGGAACGTCCAGTCATGACCTAGTGCTTTTGCGATGTAGTTGTGCATGGGTGGAGCGATAGAGTGGGTCACTCCAATGCCAACGAGGTATGCATAGGCACGGGGATCTGTTTCTGAGGGCATTTTGGAAGACGTAAATGAAGTGATGCTGACCTGATAGAGGCGGTGGTTTCCGTGTAGATTAATGTGTGTTGTGGTAGATGCCACCATATCTTCTTAAGCACAATGGATCGGCTGTGAATACAGCCGATCCGGGGAGGATTTACCCGACTACCTGGACGTCGATGCATGTTGGTCCCCGGAAGTATGGTTCCGCGCCTGTCATTATTTATGAATGTCTCTTTGCGCTGATTGACTTCCTTCCTCTAGAATTCCAAAAAAGCTTCCCCTACTATTGCCCGAACATATCTCCCTTCAAAATGCCCGACCTCCACTCTCTTCCCGCTGGCACACGGCCAGAAAATGCCATCCGCAACAACGGGCCACCCCAACTGGCCCTGGAGCGCTACATGCTCCGCGAGCTAGCAGAGGGATGGCCATGCTATCGCGACGCGTGCGAATGGGAAAACCTACGCTCCATTTTCCACCCGGAGGCACACATCTACACGACGTGGACCGGGTTAACCCACCATCTCAAATTCATCGAAGCCTCGCAAACGGGAATGGACAAGGGAGCCTTCATCATGCACCGAATCCATGGAAGCACAACAGATATCGACCCGAATGCCACCCGTGCCGTAACAAAGATGAAGGCAACCATCACGCAGCGGTTTAGCGGCGTCAGCTGTGTATCCGGCGGGACATGCGAGGCTGATGCGGAAAGTGACTGTCGGTTTATCTTTTTTTGGGAAAAGATGACGGATCCGGCCTATCCTGACCTGCAGGGACAGTGGCGGGCTCGGTTTGTCCGGCACTGGTATGAGAAGGATAAGTTGATTCCTGTTAATCCGGGGCGTGTCCCAGTTCTGGATGAGGAGCGGTTGCAGAAGTACCCTCCTGGGTATAGGTATTTGGCTTATATGCAGGAGGAAACCATGGGCGTGAAGGTGCTCTTGGATTTGCCTGGTCACCGCAGAGAAGGGTCGACTATCAACGGACAAAAGCACGATTTGCTGTACTTCCAGGCTCGGGATTGGATGGAGGGAAAGGATGTCGCTTGGTAATGTACGTCGTACGCTGTTAGGCTTGGTTAAGGGATTTGGACTTCCATCAAAATATCTTTGCATAGTAGTAAAACACCATTGTGACCCTCATTTGCTAGACCTTTAACTCATTCAGAGCGTGCACCTGAGATACAAAACGCGTGTATGGTATAGCATACCGTTACAGAAGGGCTACGCGCCATGTCTGACAGCAGATTAAAGAGACATATCGGAGCCACAATAGCAAGACACTCGCTAAAATCACGTCATTTGTCTATGTACTCATATGAGAGTTGCACTCACATCTATTGCAATGTCCTAGTTGCATTTATGTTACAATGACGAGGTCACGCCCGCCTTGCTTCCTGTAGCAGCCTCCACAGCATTCCTCATAACGGCCTCCGGTGCATCCAACCCGGTCCACAAGCGAAACTGCTCAAACCCCTGTCGAAGAAGTACCTCTACCCCATCCGCCGTAATCCATCTGGGGTTCTCCTTCGCTACAGCCAGCAGGTTGGTCACTCTTGGCTTATATGCCATCTCAATGCAGAGACCCCTCTCGTTTCCAAACAAGCCCTTGAACGACTCCTGCGGCATAGCGTCCCCGGGAACAGTCCCAATAATAACATCCGGAGCTTCTGGCAGCGCCGATGGAAACTTAACCGGTATAACCGGGCATAGATCCTCAAAATCCCGCGCAATTTGCTCCGCCTTAGCCAGCGTCCGATTCCCAACGTAAATCCGCTCAATTCCAGCTTGAGCCATTGCATAAACACCTGCTCTCGCTGCGCCTCCAGCCCCAATGACCAGTCCAACTTGCTTAGCCTCCCCAGCGGCATGTTCCTTGATCAGGGAATAAAGACCCGACCAATCCGTGTTATCTCCGTGAATCTCACGTTTCGATGTTCCATCTCCAGTGTCAATGCACCGAGCAATGAGGGTATTGATTGCCCCAAGGCGAGTAGCAGAATCAGCGACCTGGGTACAGAACTCCCCGGCGCTCAGCTTGTGGGGCATTGTCACGCTGGAGCCGCCAAAGGCTAGGTCATCGATTATGGACTTGACGTCTTGGAGACTGTTGCATTCTTTGATATCGTATCGGTGTGGCAGGCCGTAGTGCGCGAAGGCGGCATTGTGAATTGTGGGTGAGAGACTTTGGGATATTCCCTGGCCGAAGATGTGGTAGTGTTGTGCCGTTGTGGTTGTCATTTTGTTCTGTCAGTAGCAATTGCTGTTGTATTGTAGAGATGAATGAGAAGCTCTACCGTTGCCTATACATGAGCTCATTTAACTATGAGATAAATTATGCGTCGATTCCATATCCGTACATCTTCGGCTATATCTATAGCCTAGCGTTCGGCAACGGTATCCGGCCGGACCAGACCAAACTCAACTTATACTTAGTCAAATGCTATTCACGCGCATATACATATGGTAGGCCTTAGTATGCGCGGAAATACTACCGATAGTGGAGATTGACCTTCTAGAGTGATTAAACCTTACTGAGGGGTTTGTTTCCCTAGCCATGAAAATGTTTGCCATCATGCGAACTGAATATGTTACACCCTTTCAATACTCAGACCCTCGGCTTTCGTCTGCTTTCAATCTACAGTCACTACTGCTGCGGTACCTCCCTCATACTATTCGATAAAAGATGGAAGAGCACTTGATTACTTACAAAAAGAGACTAGATGTTGATTCGTCTTCCTGAAGGATCAAAGGACAACCATGATAAGATTGTCTAGCAGAAACCTGTGCTGCTTGCTGCCGACTAGATACAACGATGGCCGTGAGAGCAAACATAGCAATGAGTGTAATGCTGGCATTTGCCTGGAACCCCAGGGTAAACACAGAAGGGATTGCCACCACTGCGGTCTGCTTCAAAGACCCTAAATACATCATTTTCCGACACGCCTTTCTCGGCCAAGAGATTTTCGAAAAGCTCCAAGGTCTTCATTCGCTCGTCAATTTCTTTGCTAAGATGGTCCCCGATGTAAGCCAATATCGCACCCTTAGGCCCGTTGATGGTGTAGCCCCCGTCCACGCTCTCGAGATCGACATCTGGGTGGGAGGCAGTGCATTCTCGAAGGTCGTTTTCGGTGTCCAGGACTATTGCACCTTCAAGGAGAGGAGTATTAAAGCGAGTGGTGGTTGCGTAGGCTGTAGCGACTACGCTGAGAAGAACCAGCCTGCGAAGGACGGCAGAGAAGATTCTCAAGAGGTAAGACAGGAAGCGGAAAAAGAACGATGAGTGAGTGATAAACGGGCTTTGTTCTGGGGAGGACAGGCGACTTGAATAACCGTGATAAACTGTCAGACAATTAAAATGCTTCAAGTTGATTTTCCCCCTCAGCACACCGCAGAAGGTTACATCCCACAGCCCCATAAGCAGGGACATAATCCCTGTCCCTAGGATCACGCCAGACCATCTCCGACTAAACCGCATACTCATCGGTCAGCTTCTCACCCGCGGCAATTTTCGCTTCCAACTCGGCGTTTCTGCGGTCGATTTCCTCACACAATGCATCCGATGCCACGGCGATGACAGTGCCATCGGGATCCTTGGCGTAGTGGCCGTTATTTTCGGGATAGAAAATGGCATGCGGGAACGTCTTTTGGACAAAGGCCGCTCCGTCGAGTGTGGTCACGATGAGGGCACCATCGGGAATTGGGTCCTTGTAGCGAGTGATAGACATCATTGTGCTTTTTTTTCACCGGGAGGGAGAGATTGTGGGCAAGGGAGGGATAGACAAGTCAATGGAAGATGGGACGACGAAAGATGGATCCCTCCATGCTTTTTGTAATTCAGGGTTACACCGACGCATGTGACGTGATGCGTTGGCATTTCTCGTATAGTCCGTCTAGATAATTACCATTAATTAGCTATTAAGTAGGGTCTTACTATCTGGAGATCTTGAAAATGCTATTTTTTATTGCGGAGCGCGAAGCCGCAGGGACTCTCCAGTTATATTATAGTTTCTCTCAAATTTAAGTTAAAAGTATACTCTGGTATATTCCAACTTCTTAAACTTAATTCTAGCTAGGTCCAAATATTCTCTACGATTATCTCCAGACTACCGTTGACTAAGTACAATATCTCCGGGACGTACGGAGTAGGGATAAGTTATAACGTACTTACTAGTGTATAGCCACCGTAGGTCTGGACTCTGGAGTGTTCTGAAACCCTGAGAGCCACTCGTATTTCCTTAACCTCGCATGTTGGTCCTTGACAGTATTCAAAAATCCTCCATACGCGAATGTTATATATGATATACTTATTTGAACCAAAGCCAAGTAGGAATCCGAATCATTCACTTTCCAGCCGTCCTTCGGTCTCGTAATTTATCCTGGTTTCCCTGACGTATACTATGCCAGGAGTTGCGCTTGGCAGCGAACTTGTTCTTGCCGAGAAGCCTGTGTACGGTGATAGTAGCACTAGATTCATTTAATCGATACAATCAAAGTCATACTAACCAAAGGCTTGTCGGTACGACGACCACCACTAGCAATACCGGCCTTACTACGAGAAGTGCTCTTGACAACCTAACGTCCGCCCAGCCAACTTGTTGAGCTAGGTATTTATTCATATAAACAATAAGACTGAATAAAGTATATCGAAAGTTGAGAGGTGTCCTTGAACCTGATTCAGACTTTACACTGCGAGTTTCGCATTCCCAACAATGCAGCAGGAGCATGAAAACCAAGTGGATATACCACCTAGAGCCTTCGAAAACGTACCCTTGGGCGACATAGCGAACAATGACATGCCACCTGTTGCACAGCCGGAAGTGTCATCTGGACGCTTGGTTCGAATTCGCCGAAAATGCGCCATTGCTGCACGAACATGCCAAGCTTGTATGCACTTTCTCATGGCGCAACTGTACAATGGCATGACACAAGCTCTTGCTGCAATACTCCAGCGGACTAAAAGCCTCCTAGGAAGTCTGCTCAACATTCTAAGCAATAAAATCCGGATTCTCAAGGCACCTATTCAGGCGGTAGTAAGAAAGATGTCACATCTAGCTTCCCTGGTCTTCGAGTAAGTTTTCAAGATTATCCTATATTTCCCCAGTATTGATTGAATTATTAGCTACTTACGAAACCATTTCATGGAAGTCCTGGGCACCGTGGTTGCAATCTCTTTTGGTGCTGCGATGCTGTATTATGCAAAGCGAACTGATGACTTCCAGACCGGACTAAATAGCATGCTTGAAACATACTGTACATGCACAACCGCAGCTCAGCCAATATGTGTTCGCTTCTTCGGCTATAAGAGGTATCTGGGTTGCATGGCTATCAAACGGCCGAGTTGGTACTTTTCTGAATGTGTGCTCGAAAGCACACCCAAGATCTGGGCAAGTCTGTGGGCGAAAGACTCGCTTATAACGATTTATGGACGATTGGATCTCCCGGCCGTCGAGACAATTATTGCAGTAATGACCTCATACGTCTTCCTTATAGGCGGAAGACGATACAGAAACCTGGGCTGGATTCTCTGCATATTCTCTGGTATTTTGCTACTTGCTGAGCTGGGCGGTGCCTTCAACCCGGTATTCAGTTCCAGCTCAAAGGCCAAGTGCATCCAGAGAGTGATAGATGAGTTTGGCAACATTCAAGGCAGAGACAATCCATTTTATATAGAATGGACTAAGAAAGTGGATATATCCAGTCTCTCGCATGAGGGGCTGGAGCATATTATGGTCAGGTTAGATGCGCTCATGTACGGCGAGGGTTGGGATGATTTACCGAAGCAGTTACTTGCAAGCCAAAGAATGAGAACTGCCTCCGCAGTACAGTCTGTTAACTAGTCATCTGTTTGCGGCATTTTCGACTCCATACGCTCAACTCTCAATGAGCAACCCCCGGGTATTGATTCCCCGGCCCAAACATCTCACCTCAGGTATCTTCAGGTTTGTACTTAAGCATGCTTCACCGGTGTCCAGCGAGAACGACATCACTTCAGCCATCTAGCCGCAGTTGCAAGTGAGGTAGCTGATTCCCTCTTTGCACATTGACACCCGCCTCCGTCCTCCCGGGCAACATAGTCAATCTCATCGAGTTCGCACGGTTATTCCTTCACTGCCATTATCTACAAAGAGAAAAAGCTAGCATGTTACCTCGATATTCGTCCTTCAAGTTTCTAGTTATGCTCGTTTATCTTCAGGGTTGCCAACCGTTGATGTGGATATCGAATCTTGAGAATGATTATAATCTTATTGTCCTACAGTTTCAGGTGCCGTTCCAAAAATAAATACATTATTTCTTTATCGACAGGAAGTTCCAACATGCACTTTAAATGATGAAAAAAATGTAGGTGGTGACATCAATATCCGGAAGTACTGCATATATTATCTTGAGGCAGCACTTGGAGCCCATTCTTTGCAAAGTTATCGTTGATTGTATACATCTAGAGCTAATGCCGCATCTATTTTGGGTGATTTCTGTGCTACCAATGGGCTTGATATCGATGTATTTCCTGTTTTGTTTCCCTGTTCCTATTTTATCCTTCAAAGCCCTCGAGTTGTCCAGTCCGCTCGAGCAATTGGGGGAAAAGTGCAGCAGCGTTCTCCGCAAAGAGCATGGTCTCGCTCTTCGTACTACGCTGAATCAGGTCCTGGCCGCGCAGAAACATGTCTTCTTCATACGCACTGAGGGCCTTTTCTAACGCAGTGTCCTTCATTTTCACAAGGCTCACATCGTTACCACATTGCTCGATAATGTGGTCCGCTAGCACAACTGCATCATACATGCTGCAGTTAACGCCTTCGCCAGCGAAAGGTGTCGAAAGATGCGCCGCATCTCCCAGTAATGTCACTCCAGGAGCCACATTACGGGTCCAACCAACTGACCCAGGTTCCATGTGGTACAACGGCCATGCACGGAACGGGCCCTCAGCAGTCTCGACCAGAGCTTTGAGCTTCGGTGCCCATGTGGCGTAGAAATCATTGGACGACAAGAGGAGCTGTCGGAGAACCTCAGTTTTGCTAGTGGTGTCGGTATCAGTGATAGTACTATGTTGACGGTGGTGGTAAAAGTCTTCAGGTACAGGCAACCCAAAGTACACGCGATACGTGCCATTGGAGACCTGCTGTACTGCCATCTTAATTCCGTTGCCCAACGCTGCCATGTTTCCCGGGCCCACCATCTCGGCGGCTATCGCGTAGCTCGGATTGTTATGCGACAGGCTCCCTTCGATGAACATCTTTCCTGAGTATATCGGCTTTGCCGAGGTGAGCTTAGCGGCAGATGGTTAGTGATGTCCATTCATTGGATCAAAGATGGAGGGATATCCTGTCAACGTACCAGAGGGCGCACCTTGCTCCAAGCCCCATCAGCACCAACAATAAGCTGAAACCCAGTCGTCGAGGTGCCATTCGCAAAGTGAATAACGCAACCATTATTACCAGACGGGATGCGGCCATCTACCCTCCTCTCAATGGTACTGACAGCATGATCCCAACAAATTTTATGCGCGGGCACTGAGCCGAGTAAAAGCTCGCGCAGTTGGAGACGGTCGATCTCAGGAGCATCATAGTCCTCGCCCATTTGGACAACTGTTTCCCCAGTTGAGTCGACAATACGCAAACCGGATGCCTCCCAGCGGGCGAGATCCTTGCTGAACTTGTCAAATAAACCGGCACGCTTGAGGGCCAGCTGTCCGGAAGACCCATGCAAATCGAGAGTTCCTCCTTGCTGCCAGGGGCCTGGTGTCGCCGACTCATCGCGCTCGTAGATGACATAGTCCGTGATGCCACCCAATTCTAAGAGCCGCGCAAATACGAGACCGCTTGGCCCTGCTCCGATTATTGCGATGGAGGGTTGTGACAGCATTGCTGCGAACTGTGCTGAATCTCAGCTAATAAATTTAGAGCACTTGAGTAGGAAAATAAGTGAAAATAGCCTGAGAATTTAAAAAATCCGATACTTTGACTTGTTTTATATTGTGCCCTACAAGGCATGTCACAAGTCCGGCTCGCATCCATCTGATTGGTGGACCTCGGACGCACCTCCGATGGCAGCCAGTCAACAACCAACGTCATGTATATTGCCTCAGGCCTGCCTTTTCTACTTCAGTTCATCCTATACAACAAATCAATCTGGCTCATCGGCTGCACCGGAACCCTTCCGGTAGCCCCCTGAAGATGGAAGCCAGCAGATCGTCGCAGATATTCGCCCGATACGCGGTAAGGGAAAACACCCGACGATAGCTATCGCCACTGATCAGCGTCTAACAGTGTGACCATTGTCGACAAAAAAAACTGAAGTATGCTCCCTCAACCTATTCATATAGCAAGAGCCGCTTAACTGATTCTTCTAAGATGCTCCCGCGAGCTTCCTAAATGCAGTACCTGCAAGCCATGGCCAGGGAACTGCCACTACTCGAGGGAGATACCGTCTTCTTCCCAGCCGAGTCCCAGTCGCGCGTCAGATCAACCCGAATTCATCGGACCTGAGCACTGTGATTCAACTAATTCGCAAAGAAGGCCAAAGGCACATACTACTATCGAAACTCGACTGCGACACCTGGAGCTCACAGTGCAACGTTTAACAAACTCTGTCGACCACGCTTTACAAACGATTCTTTCAGCACCCTCCAGATCGATTGACGCTCAAAGGCCAACTGAACCAAGTCAGTCAGTTCCATCTGCAGCGAATGACTCTAATTCAAGCCTATACATTGGGCCATCACATTCCTTTACTTTCTTACGGGAGACACCAGCTAACATCGATGCGATCCGTCGGCCATCATGCCACGAGACTCGTCAGAGCGCCTATTCAGAGCTTCAATATCTCTCTAATAGCCTAGCTTCAGCACAAGTATATCAAGAGACCATAGAAGACACTCGGAACTTTTACGTTCCCTCGCGGCCGGTGGGATACCGCTTGATAAGCAGTAAGCCGTTGTGCTGGGCTTCTCATAATAGAGCTGATTATCGTTCTTCGAATAGAATTCTTGGAGATTGCCGAGGTCGGCGACCCATTCTTTTCTGCTCCAAC
Source organism: Aspergillus pseudonomiae (assembly GCF_009193645.1). NCBI lineage: Eukaryota > Fungi > Ascomycota > Eurotiomycetes > Eurotiales > Aspergillaceae > Aspergillus > Aspergillus pseudonomiae. Next base: position 63,353 of record NW_022476047.1, on the reverse strand, counting down.
TGATGAAATGGTCCGAGAGATTGTTTTCGAGCCGCACAAAGTTCGGGAAAAGGCATGGGTTGTCTACTTCAACTACTTATTACTATCCGATATATCAGCTGGGGATGATTCCAGCAGCGAGACAGCAAAGCTACGGCGTAACGTACAGCTGGCGCTCAATGACAGCCGTATTTTCCTTGAACCACGCGAAGCTAATGTACAGACGTTGACTATCCTGGCCGCGCATGGTGAGGACTATGCGGCGCCCAACCTGTCGTGGATGCTACTGGGACACGCCTGTCGGCAGGCCGAGGCTCTAGGGTTGCACGCATCGGGTCACCGTTCAGCTGAGTCGAGACAAAAGCAACTTTGCCTTTTTTGGCTTCTTTTTGTCATGGATAAATCATGTTCTCTTGCATTTGGCCGCCCTGCGTTTCTTCCGACGGCTGTGTATCAGAACGTACCGTTGCCAGACGACGATATTCTGATCAGGTTCCACCTTCGTGATGGTGAGGAAAAGGCACAAAAGGTTTCCAAGTTCGGTGCCCAGCTTTTCAAGAGATCTACGGAACTCTCGAAATTAATAGGACTTGTCTTAGATGTCCTGGCGACAGATGCTTCCTCACCTGCAAAGAGGGATATTCGGGGTAAACTGAATGACTGGTATCAAGACACAAACCAGGTTAGTAATTCCGCATTGATAAGAGTATTTGAACCTTGGAAATTCTTACCTTCGAGCTAGGTTCTTACAGACGCCATGAACGCTGAAAGTGTCTTGGCAAATGCAAGTCACCGCAAGGAGATGGCTCTGGGTATTAGTAGCATGAAATTTCACTATCTTCACGTTCTTATCATCCTGCTAAAGGGGGATGAATCAAACTCAACTCTCCGACTTTCATCTGCCCGGGACTCTATCTCTCTCTTGAGTTCCATGGTGTCCAATTGGAGTTCGATCTACAATGGAGTGGTTTGGTATGAAGTCTATCCCTTTCACCATGCTAAGCCGGTGTGTTAATACGATTGACATAGGCAGCTCCTGTATTACCCTTTCACTCCTTTCTTTGTCCTATTTGAAAACATCGTCCATCATACTTGCTGGACACCGGCAGTCGGACAGGATCTACGGCTGCTATCTACGACTGTAACTTATTACGCGGAAATGCGATCCCAGATGCGTCTACTGGCGACCGTTTGTACCAGACTACAGCGCGTCGCGGCTGTTTTCCTTCAGCTGGCACAAACTCACGTCCGTCAGCACACGTCCGCCCCAACAGCGGATAACATGGTAACATCCACAGAAAGCCGCAGCACATCGCCATCAGGGGACTGCAATATGTCGGCCTACAGTGACCGAACAATGAACGATTTTGCCCCCAATCACGCTGGGGATAGCGAGACTGAGCCAAACGTCGACATAAGGGAGCCGGACGTCGCTAGTTACCTAGAATGGCTCCCTGCCGATCTGGCTCTCACATGGCCTATGGTTGATGTTAGTCGTCAGAACCTGGTCAGTGGCCACTTTGGTGCCGGCGACAGAGACACTTCCCGTATTCCGCCTCGGAAGGCATTTGATAGTATGTTTGATTGGTTCTCGTGGGATGCCTATTACGCAGGGGTGGAGGAGTGAATACGCTTGACATAAAAAGGTAGTATGGAATGTGCGAAGGTTGATTTGTTGATATAGACTAGATCCTAGCATCATATGCTATGCTCATTCTTGACGGTTGGTCTAGCAAGTATGAGCTCCGGACGACACTGATACGCTATAGTTAGCCTCTCTAGGTCTGTATTGAATGTAGCCATAGTAATATCCCAACTTAGAATTTTCTGGCCAAAACCATATAAGCTTGTATGTCAATTTACCATGGGCATTGATTTATATGCCCGTATATTTTCGGTTAAATCAATACTAGTAGCCTAGTGCTCCACAATGGTATCCGGCCCCGATGTATAAACTACTATCAGACCATTGAGCTCGTGAGCTGCTTCCCTATCTTCAGTTCAGGCTGGTGTAAGTCCCATCTTCTTCGTCATGCGCTCTTGCGCAAAATTGCGCAGATCTTCCAGATCTAAAAAGAACAGATCGGCGGGGTGCCGTCCGGGAAGCACATGCTGGCCAAAGATCTCCCCTCTACTGAGCAGGATAACGTCGGTACCAGGGGCGGGCGCAGGATTAGGTGCAGGGAAAATCACCTAATCAAATGTTAGTCTCTTCGGTGTTTCAGACATACTACCATAATAGTGGAATGCCTACTTTCTTGCACACGATAAGGCCACCATCACCACCACTTCTACGCCAAACCTCTGCCATGCCCTTGGCTCGATTATTCGAGATCTTCGACCACATAAGGAGAATCACAACATTGACCTCGCTGGATCCATTCAACCAGAGATCTTTGTCACAATGCAAGCGCGGCCAGGACTCCGACCACCCGCTTTCAATAACGATCAGGGGTAGATCGTTTGTGTCTGGTCTCAAGAAGAAATCTGGCTCCTTTGAAGATAACACATATGGACCAGTAAAGGTGTCAAACCCTAGACTCGCTTATTAGCATATCCCGTACGGGGATGTAAGTATATTAACATACCGGTGCCAACGCCCATGTCCAATAGTTTATCTTCTGCGGCATCCAGTATACCTGTGGCTTGCCATTGAGAAAAAGTAGTATACCTCACCCATCTCTGGTGGACGTCGTGAAGCTCTGTGGGCATGATTCGTACCCACAGCGTTTTGGTTCGAGAGTTGTAGTTTACCCTTGGCCATGACAAGCACACATTAGCTGAGTATACCAATATCTCTTCGGTGATAATCATACCTAGCCTTACTTTGTTCGACCACGGCCGACGCGGCAAGGGAGCGACAAATCAAGTTGCCATCCTCCGGGGGGATGTCATCAAAAACAAGCTCTGTGAAGCTTCTTATTGTGGGTATCTTGTGTACTATTTCATTGAAGATAGTTTGGGCGGGAGGTGGTGAGACTATCTTTGAGGTCTTACTTCGGAGTTCTCTAGAAGGGGAGACTGGTGGTCTGTTGGGTGACATTATGGGATACACAGAAGAACAAGCTTTCAAGACAGGTTAGGTCTTGTTTTATTTCTGGGACACGGTAAAGACTCTGTAGCGAGTATGATAGTAGAAAACGAGATCAGGAAGAGAAGAAGTGAGCGAAGAATTAAGTAGTCTGTTTGTGCCTCAGGCAAAAAGGCTGACGTCGTTGCTACAATGGTGAAGCTATGCGCGTGAATTCAAAACACGATGAATTTCTCATCCTCCAGTGCAGATCCTTACATAGAGATGAATGGTAGTCCAATTGATTGTATGTACAGAAATAATCAGTAACTAATTATCAAATGCAAATGTCCCGCAGTAGCAAAGACTACCTTGTTAAGTATCTGATTCTTGAATATATTCACTGGCTCATACTAATCCACTCACGTCCATCGGATAGATACGGGCAAAGCTGATTACAGAGCATCAATGATGGCATTATACGCATCCTTGGCCTGGTAGTTGCTATCAAAGAGCAACGGGGAGCTGCTGGAGCGCCATGAGTCCTTTGTGCGTGTTAGTCCGGGTTCTTCTTATCTAGCCAGAACATAAGACACGTACCTTGTCGGAGACACCCCACACAGTGATACCGACGCAGGAGGTGATGTCGAGACAGGCGTTGACCACCTATATTGGTTAGTATATTTCCACTGAAAAACGTGGACAGTTCGCCTACCTCGAGGTAAGACTCGGGGCTAGCTCCTTCGATATCAAGTTCGGTTACGGCAACCTCGGAAACACCGGTCGAGGCGAGCGCGGTCAGAGCTGTGCTTGGTGTTAGTTTTTTATTTCGTAGTGGGAGGTATAGACTTATCCTTTGGCGCCGGAGACAGGGAAGCCATTCGCGCTAAGCAGTTAGTAGAGATCGCGTGGTGGAATTGGGGAGGGCATACCTATAGTGAGATTGGGAGCCTAGGCTAAGTTAGAAGGCAATTCTATCCACGGAACGGTGACAACTTACCAATGCCGTCAATTGGAACACCGGCATCCAACCACTTCTTCACGTAGTTGACCATTCCCTGGGTTTTGGCGTAGTCGGCAGAATCCAGACTGACATTGTTAGCCACAGGTATGTCCATCTGGATGATAGCTTACTTGTAGTCGTTAATGTAGAGCTTAGCGGTAGGGTCCGCCTCACGCGCAGTCTCGAAGGCAATCCGGACGAAGTCCTCTCCCAGGACCTGGGAAAAGACACTGTCACGCAGGGTACCGTCTTCGTCGAAGATCTCGTTGACGACATCCTGCGCTGGGTTAGTGCTGAAATTAAGAACATCCGCAATCGCAAACGTACCCAGGCATAGATTTGACCCTTATATCTCTGCATGATGGTCGTGATGTGATTCTTGATCACCTCAGTCAGGGTATCCTTGTCGGTGATACCCTGCACCCAGGATGGGAGCTGCGAATGCCAGACTATGCATGGATTTAGCCTCAATCGATGATGAAACCAAGTTCACATGGAGAATGGCAACACACCCAAAGTATGCCCCCTCACAAGTTTGTTATTGGTTTTGGCATAATCTGCCTAAGATACCTCGTCAGCATCAACACCCACTCCCCCAGAGCGAGTCACTCACCAGGAAATCAGCTCCACCAAAGCTAAAGCTACCCTGACTCGCTGCTTTCATCAGCAAACATTCAACTACAAAAGACCCGGAGACAAACGCTCAAGAGCATCCCACTTCATGCTATTCTCGGGAGTCAGCTGGCCAAAGTCCGCCCGGACAATGGGCTCATTCTGGGCGTTCTGCAAGAGAGCCTGGTCCGAACAGGTACCGAAGTACTTCTTTCCATGGGCGACAAAGGCGTCATTGATACTGGCAGCAGCCTGTCGACTGATGACGGCAGACGAGGCGAGGGAGGCGAAGAGAGTGCCGCTGGCAAGTGCCTTGAGATGGACCATTTTCACGAAAGGGAATAGTTTACTAGAGTTGATAACAATGCAATAGATAGACCCGATTGTGATTGACAGAAACCAGCTCGAATGCCGTATTTATATTCCCAATCGACCTACCAGGTACCATTCTTCAGCCTGTTTCACCGAGGTAGACACGACACGTTTAGCCTAATACTTCGAGCCAGTAATTCCTTTCCCAATACAAAGCGGACCTGAGTGAGGATCCACCAGGGCTGGCCACAAAAGCCGACATTGGCCACGCTAGACGGGTACTTTATTTCCTCCCGTTGGTGGAGAATATGGCGATCTGCAGTGTCCCCGCAAACTGGCCTTCATTTTAGCCTCCCTGGCGCTTTCGGCAGATCGGGCCTCCTCAGCTACCCGCGGATGCAGGGCCTTTTCTGCAGGAGATGGGGAGGCTGTGAATGTATCATTCTTCCCTGGGTAAATGGGTAAAAGAGATCGGTGCCTGTTTGTCGAGTAAAAGGAAGCTGGTTGGATTAACCCAGAACTTGGCACTTTAGCTGAAACGACATTGGAAACCACCGTTCGGACTCGGCAGTTATCCGAAACAGTTTGGATGAATGCCCAGGGTGACCTTAGTAATCTACTTCTCGTGGTAGAAAGTCGCACTCGAGGCACAAACAGGTCGCCTACCTCGTGTTGAGCTTGGGAAGGTTGATCTCGAGTAAGTTTGTTTGGGTCGAGCCACCAACAGTCCGACACGTCGACCCATACTGATCATGTCAGACAGGAGGTGAGCTTTTGCTTTTACATTTTACGCAACATCTACTTCTTCGAACATTTGTAGTTAGAGGTTCAAACTATAGTCGTGATATGCCTTTGTTTTCTCTTCCGCCACGATACCTACTATACGTGTTATCGCCAGGCTATATATAATTATCTACGGGTATCCAAGAGTCACCACATGCATCTTCGCCTCGCAGCCATAAGCGACTGCACACAAGGCCAATCCTCCATACATTTCGTATTTTCCAGACCCTGTTCAATTGAATATTCCTCTTGTCCCAAAGTCGACCATCGCCCCTTCTCCAACTTCTCCTCTGTTTTCGAATCCTCCTTAGACTCCACCGAACTCGTCGGACTCCCACTGTCTCGCGCATAACCCGATAGCCCATCGATCGCATGAAATCCTTGCAACCGCAACTCAGTCTTAATATGCTCTTCTGCAATAAAAGCTGCCCAGTTCGAGTCAAAGACCCCCTCGCGATGCGGCCAAGCCCGAAGTAGCTCGATCGCCCGCCAGCGCAGGCTGTAATCGGGACAGCCGATCGAGATGATATACAACGGGGGGACGACACCCATATCTAAAGTGTAGTTGGGGCGCTCTCGGAACTTGTACATTACTGCTTCTATGAGGGCGAGGTTGGCTTTGTACTCGGGCTGGTATTGACCAGTAAGACCTCGTCTCGGATGAGAGCCGTTCGCATTGATAGGGATGTGGTATGTCGGAGGATGTTGATCATATCTGCTCCTCGTTGATCTTTCCGATTCAGTCGCGTATACGAGTAATTATAGAAGGTGTCGAACTGCACCGAGAAGTGGTTCAACTCAGAGAATAGCTTTTGTTGTCCCTGTTGTAGCCCTTTATAGTTGCATATGATTTCTTTGTCGGACTTGGACCAGCAGTCCATGAGGAAGCCAAAGGCCCGACTTAATAGAGGCTCGATGGCACGGCGCGCTTCACGGACATTAGAAAATAACTGATAGTCCTCCGTGGCGCAGACGTCCAACTCGTCTTCGATGCGTAAGATCGGTCCTCCAATCTTGAAGCTCGCGGCTTGAATGTCCAACTGTGCGAATGCGGCGACAAGAGCTTCTTCCACCGGTGATCCATGCGGGGCCCAGGTGACGAGTTGTCTCTGAGCCTTCAGCTCGTTCAATATCCGTAGACCACCCTCGAGGTGCTGAAAGGCGTCATCGTATCGTCCGCGTAAGAGCTCCATCAGCACAAACAAGAGACAACACAGCAGCATGACCTCCCGCAGACGCGGGTCTTGGGAGAAATGGCGTTCATTGAGAATGGCGAACGACCGCCCGGCCTGTTCCATGGTGAATCGATGCCAGGTATTGTAAAGCTCTAGCTCCTGTCCGGGCAGGGGCATGCCGTGCATTTCGACATCCTGATGGATGGCACTGAGCGCCACAGCCGCATGGTACACGGCGGGTTCGGCATAGCTCATCTGCAGGACGAGCTTTTCCCACAGCAGCGAATTGAAGAACCCCGACAGGGTCGGAATGGTGTAGTACTGGAAGTAGGAGAAGCAGCGGCGCTCATCCGTATTGGTGATCCAGCGAATGCCACCGCCTACCTCGGGGAGCAGCCGACTCCAGGGCGTCTTCTTCCTGCTGGATCTCGCCGGCGGCGGCAGCCGTTGCAGGTCGTAGCCATCACAGGAGCGACCGCTCGACGTGCAGTTTCCGCATGCCCCCGGGGCTTCATCACACTTGACGTGGCGGGCCCTGTGTGCGATCGACGGTTAGTGTCACGCCGGGCAATAAAAGTCGCGCGGGGCATTTACTCGTAGGACTCACCGACAGGTCCGGCATCCAGTCCGCGACCTCTTGTTGGCAAAGTTCCGTTGTCGCGACTTCTCCATGAATCTCCTCTTCTCGAGACTGCGGCAGGCACACATGGTTTATACCGGGGGGGGGGGATTGAAAAAGAAAAAGGGAAAGGGTGACCAGGCGAGGCTGAAACTGGGGACAGGTTGAACGAATGAGCCGAGCGGGGCGGAGTCCAGCGTCAGCACTAGTCACACCCTAATGCAGTCTAACTTTGGGCCAAGGCTCGGTGGCATTCTCGCCATTACAAGAATGTTGTATCTTCACAGTCGGCACAGGCACCATGCGCCATCGATCTCGATGTGGCTTTTTTATCTGCGATCTCTCCCCGACGAGTGATCGCCTCCGTGTCATAATGACTCTTCGACTGCTGGTCTCCCCGCATTCATGTCGACCATGCGAAAGGGCCCTGTGGTAGCCTGGACGAAGACCCAAGGGTGACCGTTGCTGATAGGGCTGAACGCCGGACTTGCCCGACCTCAGGCACCAATCCCGTGGTCTCAGGCGATCAATAAGCTTCCAACACGCGCATTCTTTTTCATTCTCTCCCACACCAACATTTCATTCCGCCCTCGGCCATTCCGACTCGGAAATATAAACCTAACCCCACTCTTCTCCATCCCCTCAGATACGAAACAACACACACACACACACACACACACACACATTCGTCGGACATATCCGACCGGAATGTCACCGCCAGGCGGATGAAGATCGTATCACCGGCAAGACCGTCGGAAATTAAGGGGCCAAAATCGGAGTTAGTATACGACCGTGTGGACGAACTCTGAAGCCACCCGCAAATCAGGCTGGTCTAGACTAAACGATCCAGATTGTATATTCCAGACCTTTCGCTTAACATTACCAACCATAGCATCGAAATTGAAACCGAGAGAAAGATAAATGTGATTAGACGAGTAAAGTGATCATTAAAGGTATATACAGGACATTAACTCATAAAGATCGATCGTGACATGGGGGCTTTATAAAAACCACCGGAAATCCGGACTACTGGGACCCTCCGCCAACCTCTCGGTCGGGATATCCAGAGCCCGCAGTGTAACCCCTTGTGCACGATCGCGCCGCTTATTATCCATCATCATCCAAAACCCAAGAAGAAGCGTGAGGACGATACCCGCCCCTCCGAACGAGGCCGTAGCAATGAGCGCAGGCAGGTACTTCGGGGCATCCTGGTTGCGGAAGATGTTCGAACTGACCACACCCATCAGGTTCGCAAGGGGTACCGCGATACTCGTCAGGACGACTCGTTTCCCTTCGCTGGCGATGTTGTTGTTGTACCAGACATCCAACAACACGGATGGAGCGGAGGTACCCCAGGTCATCATGAACGAGGCGAAATAGGCCACATTGATATTCTGCTCCGGGTCAATCGCCACGTAGATGATCATGCCCAGGAAGGTAAATAAGAAGCCCAGAGCGATGAATGGGAATCGCCATCGCGTCCAGTCGCTGCAGAAGGCGAGGATGAGGAGCACAACAGCGCCAGAGACGTTGGGGGCCACGGTGTAGAGGTTCGTCTTGACGGTTCCGTATCCGAGTTTGGAGATGATTTGGGGGAGGAACAGCTGGACGGATTGCAGAGGGACGCCGAGACAGATCTGGATCCCTACAACTGCCCAGCTGGTGGGATGCTTAAAGATTCGGAATGCATCGCGAATGTTGAGTTTCTCGTTGACGACAGCGGAACTGTCGAGCTGCATCCGCGTGAATGCCAGTGCCTTCTCGGCTTCGGAGAGGAAGCTCGCCTCGGATGCCGAGCGGGGCAAATACCAGAAGACGAAAATCGCGAAGAGAACGGTCGCCAGGCCTTCAATGAGGAAGAGATAGCGCCATGGGGTCAGCGGACCGGAGTGGATCTGGAAAACCCCGAAGGCGAGAAGTCCTGAGAAAGCCGAAGCAATGCTCTGTGCGGCATAAAAGATCGCCAGACGCCTGGCCAGTTCACCTCGACGATAGAAACTGGGAATATGCATGTTAGCAAACCAGTCACATCAGCGGGAGCGCCTGGGTGGTAACTCACGTTGTCAAATAATAGATCACCAGCGGAAAGAAGGCACTCTCGGACATGCCAAGAAACCATCTGATCGCCATCAGGCCTCCGAAATTATACACAACCACCACTAAGACCGTGCACAGCCCGAAGGTGAGCATCATGCAGGGCAAAACAAGGTTCGGCCCGTACATCTTGCCTAGGATGCCCAGAAATGGTGCCGTCAAGACATAGGGGATGAAGAAGATGCTGAGGATGATGTTGTATTGGTCGCCCTTGAGGTTGAGAGTGTCTGCAGAGAAGTTATCAGCATGGTGTTGGTCAGGCTCAAAAGACTAATGTCCCATACCCTCTAAGCCGGCTGTCTTTGCATTCCCTAGGTTGGATTTGTCCAAGCTATTGAAGAGATACATGATCGCTAGGACAGGAAGGATGCGGAAATCAAATTTCCGGACGAGCGCACGCTCTGCACAGGCGTCAATCGGGTCGGCGACGACCACCTGTGTCTCCGTGTCATCTTTCCCCAGATCCACTGGTGGCTTGACCACAGGATCCTCCGGTGATTTTGAGTTATCCATAATGGTTGGTCTCGGAATGATCCTTGGAGTTATTGAGTGATCCCAATCAGGGCGCACCCGAGCCATTCATATACGTTCCATGATCGATAGCTTAGGCGATAAGTCGTGTCATCTAGCGGAGTCCACTATCACTCCTCTAGTATGAGAGAGAAGCCCAAGAACCGTCCGCTCGGGAGGATTAGGGTTCCGGCTCCTATTCCGGAGATACTCCGCGATAAGAAAAAGGGAGGATTATCTCCGGCCAATCAGAGCACTGAAATATCTTATCTTGTACTGCCAGTAAGAAAATGAGGTAACGCTTCCTCTGCCAAAATCCAACAGTTCCTTATCATCGTCACTCGCCCCATTGGCCCTTCTGAGCGCCAAGAAGATTTAAAAATCCATGAGCAATGAGATCAAATAATAAAATGCACCGGTACATATCATTGGCTAACCTTCTACGTTTATACTATATCCTCAGTAGTTTATCTTCTCCCCGCCCCTCAAGATTTTATGATAAAGCCATTGTGGGCTCGGGATTGACTTCCTTGTGTTCATAATAGCCGAATAGTTTCTGTCTCCGAGCATATTAACAAGATCAACCAGAGTAGAATAGCGGAAGTATATCTATTAATTCCCCACCGCAATGGCATTCCTCTCATACAGGCTCCCTTGCGTCCTCAGTCGACTCTGGCCCGCATCGTCAATCTTCTGTCGTAGAACCACAGGTTCCTTCTGGTCCCGCGAAGGCTCCTCCCCCCAGCCGCCTCCCCCCGGCGTCAAAATCACAATGCGATCCCCCGGCCGGAACTGAGCCGTCTGTCTGGGTCCTAGGGCAACCCTCCGAGTGGACCCCGTCACAGGATCCTTCCGAATCCACACGTTCTCTCCACGCTTGCCCTCCTTGCCACCCGCCATTCCATAGGGCGCCGTGACCCGTCGGTCCGACAGAATCGATACCTGAAGAGGAATCCGGAACTCCATATCACGGACGCATCCGTCACCTCCCCGATGTAGACCTGCTCCGCCGCTTCCCCGGCGAATGGAGAACTCGTGTAGAATGACTGGGTACCGCTTTTCTAGAATCTCAGGATCGGTAATGCGAGTGTTGGTAATGTGGGTGTGTACTCCGCTGGTGCCTTCCCAGTCGGGTCCAGCTCCCGCTCCGCCGGCAATGGTCTCATAGTAGCCAAAACCCTTGACAACCTTCCCTGTGATGGGGTCTGTGCCTCCGTAGCCGAATGTCAGGTTGTTCATGGTACCCTGGGAAGCAGCGGCTGCCTGGAAGGCTTTGAGGACAAGATCAGCGATCTTGGACGATGTCTCGGTGGTGCATCCGACCGTCGCAGCAGTGATGGATGGTGACAGAATAGTACCCTCAGGGCAGACCACATGGATTGGGGCCAGACAACCCTGGTTGAGAGGTATATCCGCAGATATCATCGATCGGAGACAGTACTAGAATTCGTTAACAAATATCGTATATCTATGAACTCGTGAATCCCTACCATGATGGCAGAATGTAAGCAAGCTTGCGGCGAATTCAAGTTCCCCGAATGCTCTGGCCCAGTCCCAGTGAAATCAAAAACGGTGTTGCCTGTATCCTTATCGATTGTCACTCGCAGATGGAACGGGATTCCGTCGTCGTTCCTCTCCTCTGCTTCCAGCACCCCACCTTCGTATCGTTGGGCGAAGCCTTTCAGCAGGTCCCGCACGGCCTGTGCGGCATTCTCCTGGATTGCATTCATGTAGAACTCGACGACCGGCCAGGTGAACTCTTTAATGAGAGCTTGGATCAGCTGGATACCCTTTTGGTTCGACGCGACGGCCGCCTTCAGATCGGCAATGTTGTCACTCAACGTGCGGGTGCCACTGCAGCCCGGGAATGTGCCGGGAATCTCATACAGATGTCGGATCAACCCAGCCTCATCGAAAACACCTTGGTTGACAAGCTTGAAAGACTCAATGGCCGCTCCCTCTTGCCAGAGTTCAGTCGAATTGGGAGGCATAGAGCCTGGGGCAATTCCACCCACGTCGGCGTGGTGACCGCGGTTCGCCACGTAAAACAAGATGGCTGATGGGTTCTCATTATCGTCAAACACGGGTGTAATAGTTGTAATATCTGGAAGGTGCGTACCACCCGCAGCCGGATGGTTACTGATAATGACATCGCCGGGCTTCAGATCACCCGGTGGATGTCGCTCAATCTGCGCCGTGATAGCCGTGCTCATGGATCCGAGGTGACCAGGGATGTGAGGTGCATTAGCCACGAGTCCACCATCAGCTGAGAAAATGGCGCAAGAATAGTCCAACCTCTCTTTGATATTAACAGATATAGAAGTTTTCTCCATCGTGTGGCCCATCTGCTCCGCCACGGTCATAAACCGATGACTGAACACGCTCAGTTGGACGGGATCCACCGCATTGGTTGAAAGCTGCTCCTGGTTCACGCTTCCGACTTCTAAAACCACATGCTCAGGCAAGATGGTCGCTCTGCTTGCATGATCAACTACAATTGTCTGTGTCTCGTCAATAATCATGGCCGGCCCACTGATCCGGGAGCCGGGACTCAGGCAAGGGAGCGTATAAACGTTGGTATCTGCCCAACCAAGTATATCATAGAATACTTTTCGTATAAATGCTGGTGTTGGTGGCTGAACTATGCAATGATCATCCAGCTTCTTCAGTTCCTTGAATGGGCTCGAGGTATCTACGACTCGGGATTTTCCAATACTCCGCACACGAACATCATCAATCAATATATCCCGAGACTGGGAGAATCCAAACTCTTGGGAATGTCTAGTATGAAAGGCTGTTCCAAAGTCTGACAGTTGCTCAGGTTTCCGAATCATCAAGGTCGTATCGCTGCCTTGATATTTCATGTTCAAAAAGCATTCATGCACGATAGATTTTTCCTCAAACCCCTGGAGTTTCAAGGCCTCCATACCTTTCTTAGATATCAGATCCAGCCGCGCTTGGAGCTCGGATAGAGTCTTTTGTTCAAATTTCCACGCTACAGGCTCCTGACTCTCGACCACCACATCGGCCAGAGCCATCCCGTATGCAGACAAGATACTTGAGTAGCGGGGAATGATTGCTTTCTGGATCCCCAGGTCTCGAGCAATAAAGACGGCATGCTGTCCACCGGCACCTCCAAAACATCCAAGGTTATGGCTAGCAGCGCTGTACCCTCGGCCTTCACTGAGCTTGCGGATGGGTCTTGTCATCGTTGCATTCGCAATAGCCAGAAAGCCTAGCGCCAAGGTTTCTGAGGTAAAGGCATCTCCACCTCCCTTGTCCCTGTTAATAACATCTGTCAAAGCGGCAAACTTGTGTTTGACGATATCTAGATCTAGAGGCTTTGGAAAATACTCCGGAATGATTCGTCCTAGTAGCAGATTGGCGTCTGTCACGGTCAACGGCCCACCCTTTCCGTAGCATGCAGGACCGGGATTTGCGCCAGCACTCCGTGGCCCAACCTTGAGCAAGCCAGTCTCCCAAGTCAAGATTGACCCGCCTCCCGCTGCGACGGTGTTGATATCCAGCTGAGGCGTCTGAATGGTAACCTCCGCGATTGTGTTTTCGAAAATATGCTCAAGAGCGCCGGAATACCGGGCCACATCGGTACTGGTTCCGCCCATGTCAAACCCCAGCACCGGTCGGCCTTCCTCCGCATCATAGCATGTTCGTGACAAACCCACGACACCTCCCGCAGGACCACTGAGTACCCCTCGGAGGCCTGAGAAGCTGTTCCAAGTTGCTAGGCCACCGTCCGACTGACTTAGTAGTACCTTGTTTGCGTTTTCATCGTCTAGCTGGCCCTTGAATCCCTTCCGAAAGCCTTCAAGGTACGAAGCGGTCATTGGAGTGAGGTAAGCATCAGCCACGGCTGACTGCGTTCGAGGGACGAATTTGGCCATCGATTGCAGAACTGATGACGCTGATACTTTGAAGCCCATTTGTTCGGCTAACTTTGTTATCTGAAGCTCGTGCTCTGGGTAGGTATATGCATGCATAAGTCCGATGGCCAGATTTCGATACCCTTCTGATTGCAACGCCTGTAGCTGTGAGCGAACGGCATCCAGGTCTGGCGTTCGTAATATTCTCACTACCTCGCCCGTCAGACCGACAACGAGGTTAGGATCAGACACGGCGTCGATAGTTTTGGGCTCGGGATCCTCGCTATATCCTTCAATCGTGATGCGTTCGTCAACTTCAACCACTGTCTCATAGAGCTGCTTAAGCCGTTGCACGGAGAGATCGAAAATGTTGGGCCGAGCCTGATTCCCAATTAAGAGGGAATCGCGAAAGCCCTTGGTCACCATGAGGGCCACACGATCGCCCTTCCGCTCCAGAAGGGCATTCGTAGCCACTGTGGTACCCATTCGGATGGATTCAACGGATGATAGGTCAAGCAAAGAGCCTTTGGGTATCTCCTCGCCACTTGCCATTTCTAAAATGCGTCTGATACATTCTGTTGGGGCATCGTCGTACTCATCTGGAGAGGCTGATAGAATCTTGAAGACAACATGATCTTGTCGGCCAGGGATATCCGCCCAGGCATCTGTGAATGTGCCACCTCTGTCGATGGCAATGCGGATGCCATTCTTGATCATTGTGTCAGCAGTTGAGGTTATGTAAAGACAATTCTGGATTGAGAACGACCGCAGAGGTGTTCCTCCAAGAAACGACGCGACTTCATCCTTAAATAATTGCATTCATGTTCGCATCCAAATGCGGGGTTACGATGATAAACGACGATAACCTCCGGCAAGTGACCTCCAAACCGAGAGGAGAGTCGGCAAATTCGGTGCGGGCCGATTACCCGTTCGTTCTTCCCCTCACTCTGGATATAAATCAATAAATAAGAATACGCCCGAGGTCACAAGTGGGCTACCATGAAGACACACAAACGCACACGGAGACTGTTCGCTGCGTAAGCGGTTCACAATGCCGATGATTTATGATGAAGAGACTAAAAAAGCGGCAGTTGTTACCGATGTCATTCTCAAAAGGTCAAATGCTCGGGAGAACATCCGTGTCGCTCTTGTGCTCAAGCAAATAAAAGCGATGAGTGTAGGTTTCCGCCAAGGGAGAGGAAAGTCACTATATCAGAGCAGTGAGGGCGCAATTGTCCCATCAAACGACTTTTGTTTTGCTACTGACAGCTTCTCTCCAGTTACCTGCGACGGCTTGAGGCCGACAGCAAACGGTTACAGACCCTGCTGAAGAATGAATCTTCGAAAGAGCACAGAGTCGAAGCAGCCACCGAGCATGAACCAGATTCTCTCTCGCAAGAGGAACATGGCATTGTGAATCCGCTTTTCGAGACACAGAAAGAGTGGACCCGCGACAAGCAAACAGAACCAGGTTTCACAGGCGAGGCATCATGTATAGCATTCGGTGACCGACTGCTTCAGTGCACCAACATAGGTCCAACTCCTTCAAGTGCTACATTGTCTCAATATCTTTCGACAAAAACCGCGAACCATATATTGGATGACAACGAATACACGCTTCCAGACCGAGCCCAAGCCAAGCTATTAATCAAAGTTGCATGGCGCTTCATTGGTAACGATCATCATCTGTTCCTCAAGGTCTCGTTCGTGCGAGAGATTGAGGCTGTTTATCAGAAGGCTTCAAAGCCAACTGTTCTTTGGCTGTGCAAACTATGGACTCTTCTCGCCTTGGGTGAACTCTATACAAACCGCAGGAAGTTCAACGACACCCATATAATCCCCGGAACAAACTATTATCTCCAGGCCCTGAACATGCTCCACGACATATATGAAGAAGCAAGCTTGCTGCATGTCGAAGTTCTGATTTTGATTGTAAGTGCGTCGCGATCACTGAACGAGCGACGTATTGATCAATGGCAGGCATGGTACTCAAACAGCCTGGGGCGCATCCGGTCTGCTTATTCATACAGTGGCATTGCTATGAGGCTTGCATTGAGTCTTGGACTACATAGGTCAGGGTCCGCTCCAACAACGGCCAGTGCAGTCGAACTTGAGAGTCGAAGACGCACGTGGTGGATGCTTTACTACTTCGAACGAATGTCAGCCTCCAAGCTCGGGCTACCCATCACATTGCGGGATGAAGACATAGATGTGGAGCTGCCTTCCATGGACGGCCTCACAGAGGAGGAACAGCAGGAATTCGCAGACCCCGCTCATATGTGTGCCAATGTGAAACTAGCTCGTATCACGGGCAATATCTGTACGTCGGTCGGCCACTTCACTGCCTGAGAGATTCATGCTAACCAGACAGTGGCGGAAATATACTGCCTTCCGCGACGAGCCAACGGCATGTTCGTGCAAAGGGTCCACAGTATTTTAAAGCAACTTCGAGCATGGAACGACGCGCTCCCCCCAGAGCTCTGCGTGCGGGAATGTCGGACACCGCGACCCGTTGCCAGCCTGCACATGGCCTATAACGAGTGTATCATGCAGACGACACGTCCGATTCTTCTGCATCTGTTCCGAAGACGATGTCAGGGTGATGACAAGGATTTGTCTCCAGAATCGCCCACCCTTTCACCCATTACAGCTCTCCTGGCAGATAGCTGTGTAAACGCCGCGATAACATCCTGCCGAATCATGGAAGGCCTGTTCATCGAGGGATCCATCGCCACATTTGGCTACTGGGAGGCACAGCACATTTTTTCCTCTTCCTTGATTCTTATTATCTCCGCCCTTCTAAACCCAAGTGTGGCTACATCTGATCTCCTCCAAACGTCAATCAATATACTTCGGACCATACGGGACCATGGAAATATTCCTGCAGTGGACTACAGCGAGCGGCTCGCGTTAATACAGGCTGGCGTCTCTAGTGGAACCGGAGCATGGGACGCGAACTCTAGCTTAGGTAGAGACCAGCATACAGATCAAGTTCAGCAAGTGAGTCGGACAAGAAACCATGATCAACCTTCCAGCAGTGAGAAATTATCAGTGCCAAGCTCGGGAGGCCATAGTTTAGTAGCGGATTTTGGTATGAACTGTCCAGACACTCTTGCCCATCCTTTGATGGATACATTTCTAGATGAGAACCTATCTGCTTGGTCCAGTAGTATGTTTACGAATGACAATGCGTGGAGGAACCTAGCTACGGAGATGGAGGAGCACTTTCTATTCTAATATAATAATGTCTCTGTTTTTCTCCGTCTTTTGGTAGGAAATAGATGTGGCGGGTCGTGTATCCGGCAACCGAAAAATCGGCAATCTAGCCTGGATCGTATTCGAGATTCTCATATTTCTAACATGACACCCCTTCCATTAGACAAACCAAATCATAGAGGTTGACGTGGAGTGCCTCATCACGAGCATTAGTTGGTAAGGAAACTTCCGCAAACACCATTCAAACACACAAACCAGCCCCCTGACCAGCCAACTCAAAGACACTCTTCCCATCCAGCTCCACGGCATGATCCTCGCGCGACATTTCCGCCGCCAAAAACAACCAATTAACCGCATTCCCAACTGTCGTATGCTCATCCCTCAGCCCCCTCGGTCCCGGCAGTAGCGTGGGGCTCAGCTGGGAATCAGTCCAGAGCTCCACCAGGAGCCTGGAAATGATGTCCACATCGCCCTTCTCAAAGAAAAGGATATTACTAACACCCTTGGTAAAGGAAAACTAACTCATTTCCCTCTCAGTGATTATGGGTTTTCCTTTCTGGATAGCAGCCAGCAGCATGGCGGGAATACCTTCGCACATGGACAGTTCAATGACGACTTTTGCTTTGGTTAGAAGGGTATTCCAGGGCTGATCTGGCGGGCCGATTTGCATTACGTAGATGGATGGTCTGAGATGTGGCATGTCCACCTCAATGTGGGAGAGGATGGCATCATAGATGAGAGTGCTTTTGGAGCTGCGGGATGGTCCGTAATGGTATATGAGGAGTTTGGGGAAGGGAACGCTGATCCCTGCGTCCAAGCAGTGGATGCAGAATTTTTGGTAGGCGTGAAGGACTGTGAGGGTCTCGTCGAGGTTTCTGAATTGTGAGAGGTGGAGGATGTATTGCTCTGCAGGTGGTGTGGTATATGCATTAGTGAGATGTAATAACAGGATGGCGCGAACCGTAGAAAATCCACGACATACCCTCCGGATAGTTCAAAATCGGTGTCTCGAAGGATCGACACAGGGAGTTGAACTCGCGTCCATAAAATGTGATGTCAAAGTCTCTCATATTCTTACTAGATCCATCCAGTCTGCAGCACATTAGCATAAGACATCATCCCAGAAAGTGAGAGGCATACTGATCCACAGATACCGGGATATAGCCAACTTTCTTTTCCAGCATCATATCCGGTACCAGCTCTTTCGGGGCTTGAGATACCACAAGATCTACATGCCTAAGACGTTCCCGCAGGAAGTCCCACGATCGTGTCGATAAGTTCTTTGAATTCTGCAACACGCTCCGTTGAACTTGAACTCGATTTTCAAAAATGGCTGGTCGATTCGGATCGGCCTGCTTTGATAATAATGCTGCGGGTGTAAGAGACGCATCATCAATGATCACGATGTCAGCGCCACCCTTAGACCGAGCCTGCAGAGGATCATCTTCACACAGCCAGTATCTTCGAGCATTTTCATAGACCCATTGCAGAATACGTAGTTCATCATCAATTGTGAGGAAATCACCTGGTGCATTCAATCCTTCTAGGGAATCGTGCATCTTCCGGATAATGCAACTCATCCCTGGACGCGGCTTTGGGACATACCTAAGCCAAAAGTTTAAGCCAGTATCAAGTTTGCAATATGTAGAACGCTCCCTCACCATTTAGCATTGACCCCCAGGTAGTGTAAGAGAGCCTCACTAATGAATGCCTTGTATGGATATCTGGTCTCCCTTGCGAGGACAAGCTAAAGAATGCAATTTTCACATTCCGTTGCTTGAGTTCTTCTGCATAATGTTGAACGATGGACCATGTCTGAGCAGTCACCGTCGCCTGGTAATCTTCCAGATTGGCCAGCCGCACCCGAAAATTCCGATCAACCTCTACCAAGCTCCCAAGGCCTATATTTTCCTGCAGGACGTGGCCCACGCCGAAAGACCTGTGACTGATCAGGTGTGCCCTCATGGATCTGGGCCGGCCACGCATACATACCGCATACACTTCCTGACCATTGAGTCCGCCTGTTCATCGAATTCTTTGGTGCCCCATGACGAGAAGGTCGCCAATTCACCCAGGTCAGAATCCCTCCTGGCCCGTTCTTTGTGTTCCAGAACTAGAGGCAGAATATCCAGCTCCCTCCAGAGCTGAGAACAGAGGGACGGATACTTGTCAGCTAGGGACAGTGGTAAGGCCAAGCCTGTGATCTTTTCCGTGTGCTTCTCACTGTAGGCCCGCAGTTCGGAGACGATTCGATTGCAAAATGATATGGGCAGGTGTCTTGGAAGACTCGGCAGGCAGATTGAACACGACATAGTCGAATAGATACGCTGAATTTCGAAAGGCGATGGCGGCTCTGCTATCTCCGTAGTTGCGGTGCATAATGGAGATACCAGCGTAGATGGTCTACGGTATGGGATGGTTAGAAATTGTGGCAGGAATTGGGTTGCGGGATATCTTACGAGGAGATCTCTGCATACAGTCAACGACCGACCGGACCAGGATATCGCTGCATTGATATCATTGTCCCGTTTTCTCAGTTGCTGCAATTCGGGCATATTACTAGATTGAGATGAATTCAAGACGCTCTGGTGTATTAAGACTCCGATGCGCTATCCCTTGACAAGTTTCTGAGATATGTTGTAGGAATAACATCCTCCAAAGATATGCGGATCTATCGAGCTGTAAAGGCAATCCGGTGGTTCTCAGGAGATGGTGTGCCGCAAAGTTAGGGATCCAAGCTCCATGATCAACATGATCTCCCACCCTGACATCTGAACCATATTCGCATAGAATCTGACTTTGTCGTTTGGGTCTAGATGGAGTCAAAATGGCATGATCAAATCAGAGATGCTGTGCTACAGCCATGGCACCTTTACTTACACGGCATTTCTCCGAACCTTACCAACACACCACCCCGTGGGTTTCTGCCGGGTTGTATGTCACGATTACTTCTTGATAGCTTGGTTATATCTATGTACTGGTATATCAATCAAATCACCAACTCCTTCATGGAGAGGGATATCATGTGATGTCAGCCATTGACGTTCACATGCAATGACATCATCATCATCGGGTCCGGTTTTTGGAAATCAACAAGAAAAGGCGATATAAAGACTGAAATCCTCCCATCAATCTTTTAAATTCCCTTCATAAATCCCAAAGGCTATTGACAAAATGGAAGATCCAGGTACATCCAATCCCCTCCCCAAAAGCCCCTCAATACAATCCAAAACCTAACATCCAAATTAAAACCAGTCTCCGAAATCCCAACGGTAATCCAACACCTCACGCAATCGCCCCCGACGCAACAATCCCAGACCATCGACAAGTTCTTCACCCCAGATGCCTCCTTCGTCCACCCTTTCTGCCGGATCCAGCATTTCCGAGGCAGTCGCTGGGTCGTGAAGAAGATCTACCAATGGTATAAAGTGATGTCGCCGCGCATTGAAATGAAGATCCACTCTATTGGTTCGTTATTTCCCCAGCCATACAGAGATTCTGTCTCCCTAAATTAGAGAGACGACAGATGGGTGATGATTGGTACTAATGGGATGTAGCATATGATTCCGACAACCAAAAACTCTACGTGACAATGTCTCAGATCTTCACGATCTGGGTCGTTCCATTTCATGTTGCGCCTGTGACGCTTACGACGGTGTTATCGCTGACTACGAATCCGAATGGTTACTTATCTTCTTCCCATTCTGCCACCGCGTCCTCGGAAAAGTCACACGAGCCAAAAGAAGAAGAAGGAGCAAGCTACGCCGACGTCGTCGCCAACGGCAACCCAGATAGCAAAACGCCCCTTACCACCCACACAAACGGTCACCGCAAGCTCTACTATATCACCAAACAAGAGGATCTTTATCAAACATCAGAATTCATCAAGTTTGTCCTCCCACATATTGGGTACTGGATTGTATTGGCGATGCATGCGTTCGCGACGGTGTTCTGTGTGATGGGGGTCTTTCTGTTGTGGCCGCTTGTGTGGATGGAGGAGAAGGGCTGGATTCCTGGGTTGGTTTTGAGGGGTGGGAATATTGTATATGATATAGGGTGGAAGAAAAGAGCGATTGGGTCTGGGTCTTCTTAGGGGGGGTTCGATCAGGAGGGGTGGGGTTGTATATTTGTGGTTTAACAAGGCAGTGTATATATCTCATGTAACTGGCTATTGATAGATTGAACGGTGTTCATTGGAAAGGACATTGCATAGGCGCCAGCCTTCTCCTAAGGACTCTCGCTGCCTGGGACACGTCACCTTCTGGTGGATGGTCAATTCACCCCCAAGGCTGCCAACAGCCAACCAGTATTCCCAAGTGGGATTCACTGACTCAGGACCATAGATTCCCCGCTAGAGCAAAAGAAATGATGTGGCAGCTCTTTCAGCTCGGGTGGAGAGACTCGCCGCGGCTGTGTGAATTGCTGAACCCCAACCCGATTGATTGGGTGATCCTGAGAGAAAAGGCTGACAGTATTACGCCACAAGGGCATATTCCTGCTTCTCAGGTAGATTGGTGAATATATATGGTGCCCACCATGGCGTTCGATCATTTTTTTATTACAATACTGCAACTTGCTATGGAAATATTCGTGGATAATTGATGTTTTTGTGCTGGAACATCTGCGAGAGACTCCTCCATATACTACATTCTGCGACCGTGGTGTACGAGCCAGACATATCATAGAGCCATACTGTCCCACCATATCCCGGCACCTCCTCGCCATCTATGCTGGCATCCAACGAAGAACGTCCATCTCATACGGACTGAGATACATCCGGCCGTCTCTCGAAGTATACCAGACTCCGCTGTGTGATCAACAGAATGGGATCTGCAAAGTAACTATATCCATACTGAAACATGTCAGGCATGACGCTAATATACTGCACAAGGATTTGTTATCAGTTCGCCCGAACTGGGTCCTGCAAGTTCGAGAATTGTCGATATCCCCATGTGGCTGGTCCGTCAAAGCCTGCCAGCAAGGGAAGCAACTCGAGATCGAGTGCGCGAAAACAGCCCAGGAATGAAACCAACGACGTCAACGGCCTTGCCGCTTGGAAGCGAAAAGCCCCCAAGAGCCGATTGGCTATACGTCCACTGGGTGCGGAACTGGGCCAGTTCTTCGCAACGGCCAGAAAGCTGATAGAAGTTGACGACGACAACACAGCCCAAGAAGTGATCCAATGTCTCGCCCACGAAGGCGGCCTGCAACGAATCCAGGAACTCATTCAGCGTGACTATTCCCTGATGCCAAATGCCACCAAACGAGATGTGTTCCAAAGGCAGTTCCTCCCCTTTCTCGAGAGTATCACCCACCATAAGGTCCTCGCGTCGTTGGTGATGGAGGAGTTCGTGGTTAGAATCTACAACTGTATCTTCGGACCAGCTGGCCATCGTGCAGAGCCATTTCTGAATTATCTGGCCGATGTGGTGCAGCTGGACGTTGAGCTCCACGAAGATGCAACCTCGACTTACCTAGAACTATCGCTCCTCGTGTTTTGCAAGATTGTCGAGCTGAACTCGACTGCGTTCATCCTGGAGCCGTTGAGGCCGGTAGCGAGGCGGTTTTATGACCTCTTCATGATCCTTCATGCCTTGAAGACTGCTGGGTCACTAGACAGACCGCGGCATCACCTGGAAGTACTACAACGCCGTCTGGAGATCGGGGCTGCCCTACCACCTTTGCTGGAAGACTCAAAGCCTCTACAAGCCCATAAATCCCATGCAGCCTTTGTCACTCCTAAAGACCCGCCTGGCGGTCGCCACGACAACGATCATGCGGACATTTGCAGAATCCAAATTATGCCTACTTTCAAGGAAATAATGAGTCCGCGTTCGGAATATCTCCCTGGAAAAGACCCACACCAGTGGCATATTGGTGGTCTCGCCGGGCTCTTGGACCGAAATTTTCGGCTGTTGAGGGAGGACACCATCGGTCAGCTTCGAGACGTTATTCATGCTGAGCTGAGCCCCAGTCACTTGAGAGATGTGCGGAAGAGCCAAGTTAGGACAAATGTCTATCAGAACGTCCAGGTACGGGGTCTGGGTTTCGATCGTTTCATGGGATTACAATTTGTCGTCCAGTTTGCACAACCGTTGAATGTCAGGACCATGTCGGAAGCTCACCGCAGAGACTGGTGGGAGCTATCGAAAAGATTACAGTCCAGTGCCCTCGTCTGCCTCACGGATCCGCGAGGATTTGCCATCTTTTGCACCGTCGCCGGGCCAGAGCGGCCCAGAACGGATGCGAGGCAAGAACGACGGCAGAGGAAGGTCTCATCGCTGTGGAAGGAGGCGAATGTTGCATCTGTGACCATGGAGTTAGTGGAACCGACTGAGGAGAATCGGCAGTATATCCTAGATTGTTATAGGCCGCGCAACAGTGAACGCGCGTGCTCTCTAATTGAGTTTCCTGGGATTTTATTGCCATCATTCCAACCAACCTTAAAGGCACTTCAGTCAATGAAAAAAGCCGCAGACCTTCCGATGTCCGAATTCCTCGCTCCAGACGAGATGTTTAACGGCCAAGTGGATATGCCACCTCCCAAGCATGCGGCAGTGCCAGGGTTTAGCTTCAACCTACGCTGTCTTATGAACGACCGTTCGGATCTCCTAGTGAGCCCGTCGCAACCCCTTGACTTGAAGAAGCTCCAAGAGAAGTCTACTCTTGATAATGCCCAGGCACAGGCTCTTGTCCACACCCTTCAGCGAAAGATAGGGCTCATTCAAGGCCCACCAGGAACGGGCAAAAGCTTTACTGGAGTCGCTCTGATCAAGGTCCTACTAGCCAACAAGCCAAAAGTAAAACCACGACTTGGCCCCATCGTCTGTGTCTGCTACACAAATCACGCTCTCGATCAGCTTCTAGAAGGCCTGTTGGATGATAAAATCACGACCCAAATTATCCGTATCGGCTCACAATCCAAATCAGAAAGACTGCAGCCACTCAATCTCAGAACCGTAGTTCGACAGATTGACAAAACAAAACTGGAGAAGCAGGAGCAGTGGAAGCTGCAAGTGAACTTTGATGATTATGAAAACAGTTTTGACGCACTTAAACTCGATGCTATTGGCACCGATCAAAGCTTGGAGTTCCATCTAAAGCGAAACCATCCTCGCCAGTATAGTCAACTGTTCGACGAGGACAAGGATGGTTTTCGGAAGGTTTCTGATCGACGCCGTCAACACCTTCTACAGACGTGGCTCAAAACTGGTCCAGCAACTAAGGGCCAGCCGCGTGCAGTGGACCTCCTCCTTCAGCAGGTCCATGTAGACAACATGACGTCCAAGGAGCGCAAGGTTCTATACAAACATTGGATCAGAGAGAGTAGAGAGGAACTCCATACTCAAGTTCACTCGATCTTGGCGTCGCACCAGGAAAACAAAGCGTCCTATGATAAGATCCGAGACGAGCTAGATCTGCGATGCTTGCGCAATGCTGATGTGATAGGAGTCACAACGACCGGCTTAGCCCGCAATCTGAACATGCTGCGCAGACTGCAATCGAAGGTGATTATGTGCGAGGAGGCAGGCGAGGTCCTAGAAGCTCATCTGCTCACCTCGCTTTTACCATCGGCCGAGCATGTCATCCTGATCGGAGATCATCAGCAACTGCGGCCTCAGATCCAGAACTATGGGCTTTCTCGGGAGAGCAGGGCAGGACAACAATACTCTTTGGATCGCTCGCTATTCGAACGGCTTGTCAAACCGGACGATGACGTTGGCATAAGTCTTCCATTCTCTACACTGGAAATCCAACGACGAATGCATCCCTCAATCGCACAGCTGGTCCGAAGCACATTGTACCCTCGCTTACGAGACGCACCTTCAGTTAGCCTGTATCCCGAAGTTGCAGGGATGAGAAAGAGGCTTTTCTGGCTTGACCACCGACGGCCTGAAGGCAACTCTTCGGTCCAGGATGCCATGGCAACATCTCACTGGAATGATCATGAGATTGAAATGACGCTGGCTCTAGTAAGCCATCTGCTCCGCCAGGGAGAATACCAAGCAGGAGACATAGCTGTTCTGACTCCATATCTTGGCCAGCTTCACCGAATGAGGCGTAAACTAAGCCAAGCATTCACGATCACCCTAGGAGAAAGAGACCAGGACGACCTTGACAAGGCAGGGTTCGCGGAGGATGAAAGACCGACAACACCAAGCACAGTGTCCAGATCAACCCTCCTGCAGGCATTGAGAGTCGCAACTATAGACAATTTCCAGGGTGAGGAGGCAAAGGTGGTGGTGATCTCTTTGGTGAGAAGCAACGCTCAAAATCGATGTGGCTTCCTCCGCACACCGAATCGCATCAATGTTTTGCTTTCACGGGCACGCCATGGAATGTATATTATCGGCAACTCGGAAACCTCAAGGGGTGTGGACATGTGGCATAAGGTTCTTAACATCCTCGAAGAACATGATAATTTTGGCACAAGCTTAGAGCTCAGATGCCCCCGTCACCCTTCTACTCCTATCGTGGTATCACAGCCGAACGACTTCGTACAATTTTCGCCTGAGGGAGGTTGCAGTTTGCAATGCGGCAAGCGTTTACAGTGTGGTCACCCGTGCAAGCAAAAATGCCACTCAGAGATACTTCATCAGACGGTCTATTGCCCAGAGACATGCCCGCGTCCACAGAAAGGATGTTCCCACCCCTGTCCCAGACTGTGTGGTGACCCTTGTCCCAAGAGATGCGGCATCATGGTATTTGATGCAGGCCGAGTCCTACCTTGTGGCCACTCAATGGCCAGTCTTCCTTGCTGGCAAGCACAGGATCTCAGCCTGGTTAAATGTCCAACATTCGTTAAGAAGCATGTTCCTCGTTGCAACCACGAAGTAACCATCGCCTGTCACCTCGATGTAAACAAACCTGAGTACAAATGCACGCGCCAGTGTCTTGCTGCTTTATCCTGTGGTCACAACTGTAAGCGACAATGCAGTCAATGTACAATTCAGACAAATGAGGGCGTCAAGGTAGATCATGAGCAATGCAAGCAAAGGTGTGGCCGTTTGTATTCCACATGTGCCCATTCCTGCGCTGCAGAATGCCACGGGGACACTCCGTGTCCGCCATGTACGGCGCCCTGTGACGTCCAGTGTGGTCACTCCAGATGTTCTAAGACATGTTCCGAGCCATGTGCCCCTTGCGCAGTATCAAAATGTCTGTCTGCATGTCCACATAGCGCCTGTTCCATGCCTTGCGCCGCGCCGTGTGATCACATTCCATGCTCTCGCCGATGTGGGAAACTTCTACCGTGCAGCCATCAATGCCCATCCTTATGTGGTGAACCTTGTCCAGCAGAGAAATTCTGCCAAACATGTGCGACCGACGAAATTAAGGATATGTCTGTAGACTTCATCTTGGGTCAGACATACAAAGAGATTGACCTGGAGGAAAATCCTTGCATATTTCCCCCATGTGGACATTTTCTGACCGTGGAAAACATGGATGCCCAAATGGACCTTCGGAAACACTATGTGCTTGATGAAATGGGAAAGCCGTTGTCGATTTCCAAATCATCAGAGCCGTTCTCCATCTCGGACGTTCCGAACTGTGTCACCTGTCGAGGTTCCCTAAGAAGTATATCCCGATATGGGAGACTGGTGAGGCGTGCCTTGTTAGACGAAGCGACGAAGAAATTTATTCTATATTTAAATCAGAAGTACGTACCTATGGCTCAAGAGCTTGCCCAATTGGTGGCTCAGCTGCCAGACCACGAAGGGGCAGCGGCAGCAAAAGCATTCCAAAATGACCTTACTCTAAGGGTTCAAGGGCCACCTGACCACCAAATCCGATTGATGCACCAGCATCTCAGGAAGTATGATTCGACAAGATGGAAATATATGATCCTCCTGCGCCATCAGGTTACAGAGTACTACAAGAAAGTCAAGGTGGAGGAGCAGCCCTTCAATCAAGTACGCAACATGGTGGAAGATGCCCGTCGTCGAAAACGAAAAACTGGGCAATTCGAATTCGACGAGACTGTGCTCCAGACAAAAGGCTGCATTCAAGCCGCTTCGCTGTTACTTCGCCTCGATACAGCGTTGATTGGAGACTTCCTCTCTTTGTATAATCAAACTCCTGGCGGGTCCGACAAATGCGTTCTCCGCCTTGACCTCCAGGAAAACCGAAAGGAGGCAGAAAAGCTGACGGCCATGGCTGTCAACTCACAGCGCGTATTGCAACAGGTCGAGGGCTACCTTTTCGGCGCTCAGCTGTGTGCCCTAGAGCGCCAAAGCAGCGATCAGCCAACTCGGGCAGAGGATCTTCTGAATGAGGGTAACGAGTGCATTGAACAAGCTCAAAAGCTGTGTACGGCCCACCCTGGTCAGGTACATGGACTTGCAGACGAAATCGAGGGTACATTGAAGATGCTCCGCGGCGGTACTTTTTACACGCCCGTGACCAGTGAAGAGAGAATGGCTGTTGTGGCTGCCATGGCACGGGAATTCAGGGGAACTGGACACTGGTATCGTTGCGTGAACGGCCATTTTTTCACCATCGGAGAATGCGGTGGCGCTATGCAAATCTCCACCTGCTCGGGATGTGGTGCACAGATAGGTGGCCAAGGCCATCAAACAGTCGCTGGAGTGACCCCGGCCGCTGATTTGGAAGAGAATTTGGCCCGGCTAATAATTTGAAACTATGCGAACCGAGAGATACGGTGGGGGTTCAGTTTGGTGGCTTTGTCTCATAAGGTGAAGTAGAAGCAAAAGGGGATTCATTCTTCACATCTTGTGAGGGGCGAAGAAGTTGGAAGATTAGCACGGTAGACAATGTAATCACGCAAAGAGGCGTTTCATCAGCATGATCCAAACGGCGCTTTTGCAGTGTAGAGACTGCCGCGAAGAAGCATCGCAATACATACAATCAATATTTACATTTCTATCTGTTTATAGGGGTATCTCCAGAATCATATAAGCTCAATGCCACTGGTAGTCCAAGGCTATTCAAGCAAGCTCACCCGTACACCATCCATACCCATCGTCCCTGCAATGTGATCCATCCAGTCTGTCGTGGGTGGCTTTCTGTATGAGGGAGTGATCAAAGACTCCACTACTAGCTGCGGCGGGTGTGGAGAGTCTGGTGGTGTTAAAGGACGTACTACAGAGTCTTCACAGCTGGCCAGACTCGAACATCGTTCGCCCGAAAGAAGCTGGCATTCTAACTCGAGCGAAGCTCGCTGTGTCGGATCTGTGGCGATGACCAGCTGGTTGAGGATCAGCAGGCCGGAGCGAACACCACTCGCGAAAAGCGTGGAGTAACCGTCGAGGAAGAAATTTGGAGACGGGCCGATGAAGCCCTGTCGAGCACCTTGACCAGCACGGCGCATCGACACCGAGATACCAAACTCCGTGTTGATCCCTCGAAGCGCCGCACGGGCGGCCTGGACACTACGCAAGACGCCCGGCTGGCGCCTGGCCCTTTCCTCCGATGAAAGAGAAAGCAACTTGCGCACCTGCTTTACATGCCCGGGTATCTTCAGGATCTCCAGGAAGCCGCGTTCCACAACATCCGTATACAAGGATGAATCGGGTAGCTTGGCGTTGTTCGCCGCAATTTCTTCATTGAGGGCCTGCCACTCAGGCTCCTGCAGAAAGCATTCTTCCCCGGACACCAAGGCCTCTGTGACTAAGAAGCTTCGATAAGCGACATACATGGCACAACCGAACCCATGAAGATGAGCGGACGGGCCACGGAGCTTCATCAGCGTCCGGACCCCTGACGCATGTTTAAGCCACGAGTTTGCATCGGTACAGTGGTGTTTCTCATAAACCGCCAGGGTAATAGCCGTCGCCAAGGCCTCGTCCGATTTGGCCGTTGAGATGTGGGACAACAACCCGCCAAGGCTCCGCAAGGCCTGAATATACATCACCCGAGCTTCTTTCAGCAGTCGCTGATCATTGTGCACAGCGCCCGCATAGGAGGTAGTGCAAGCGCGAAGAGCCCAATCGAAACACGAATTAGTCCCTCTCCGATTTTCGACATATTCCACCCAATTGACCGGCACTTGTGTTTCGGTGCACTTGAAATAACAAGGGAAAGCTGATAGGACGAAGTTGGTAAATACTTGGGTTTGTAGGGATGAGACAGCGGTAACGGATAGCGAATGCGACACCGTCTCATTATTCGGAAAGGCAACTGGCAGATATCGGACATTGGACCGGGTCGACCGTGAAGGAGGACCACCTTCGCGATCCGAGACCGGTGAGAGGTGCGAGGGCTGCGATGTCGACTGATATTTCTGTCGCAGGGCCGGGCCTTGATCGCGAAACTCGATCGCTCGGATCTGGCGCAGACAGGGTGTGTTCAGGCTTTTGCATCGTGCGCAAGGGGTCCTGCCATCGCACTGTAGCGGGGCGTTAGCGTTATCATCGGCAATACCAAGGTATCGGGCATCATTGGCTGGTGTCCAGAAACAAGGCAATGAATTAATGCCGGGCTCCACTTCTCTGCAAGGGCCATGATCTAGGTCGAAACGATAGATCGGAATCTCGGCATCTGTGTTGAGTTTTGGGGGCAGTGGGAACGTGGAAGAGGGCCAACGGGGTGCGGTGGTGTAACGAATGCAGTCTCAACACAGCCCTCGTAGAAAAATTTGATTGGTGCGGAAAAAGCTTGCTCTTTGTAAATCGCACTTAGGCAGCATGAAATGTTCAAGGGAGGGGAAACAAGCATTGGTAGGAAAAGGCTACACGGACCTTAAGGCGGGCGTCAATGCAGCCACGACAACCGCGTGGCACTCGAACCATTGGCGCAGGAACACAGAAGAGCGCCTTCCTCCTCGTATCCGGACCCGTTCGGCATGGAGCAAAGCGTTAGTCTCTAACGACTGACGCAGTAATTTCTCTCAGAATGGAGTCATCGGCTGGGGGTTTAGAGAGAGCAGCAATGTGAAAGGGTGGAGTTGACATGGTGGGCCGGGTAAGAGCCACCAAAACGGATCCAGCCGTACCGAGACTTCTTAATACGTAGTCGACTACGGAGGACTCCGTACTACTAGTACGACTAATATAGTAGTTCTACCTACTCAGGAAGTATTGCGTCTGTAGTAACACACATTAGAGACTAGTTAATTGTGGACACCTCAGGTATCCACGGTCTTGAAGGTAGGCACAATGTACATATATATATCTCTCTCTGTATGTATACTGAATCTCTGTACACAGTAGGTTCGGAAAAATTTCAACTCTAAAAACTGCATTGCAAAAGACTCAATCATGCAAATGCGTGCAAAACATTCCAACATGAGAGGCAGAAACACAAATCAACCATATCGTGCTTTCTTTTCTACAAACCGAAAAGACATGAATTTGTCAATCAAAGCCGATGGTGTCAACGAGACGAAACGTTGCCTGTGGTTTTGCATGATAAGGGCCCCCGAAAGATGAGGCCAGAATTTAGCACATTCCATCTGGACGGGGAGAAAGAGTAGAGGAGAAGCGGTCCGACCAGGATGCCACCAATACGGGGCACTGGGTCGACAAGCACAGGGGCAGGCAGTAATGGGAATCCTAGACGCAAAAAGAAACAAAAAAGGTAATAAACACAAGACAGAAATGGTTACGTTGAGATAAAAAAAAAAGAAGAAGAAGAAGAAACCAAGAATCCCGACCACGCCGGATTCGCCGAGAGAGAAAAGTAGAAAAAGGTTGAGAGGTCATGGGAGAAGAAACATACAGGTGCGACCACCACCCATTCATACCAGTCCATCATACAAAGACAGGGCGCTCACGATCGTCTCGTCGCGCTTGCTACCCTCCTTGAACTCCTCCATGTCAAGGCTGCCATTCTCATCTTTGTCCATCATACGGAAAATCTTGCGAACTCGTTTCTCGGGCGTGTCCTCATCTTCGGGAAGTTTCACCATCGAGCCGACCTAGTCATCCATCAGCCCTCGGTCACAGCATCCACTCGGAGCTAGCGGTTGACATACCATCTTATAGATTGCCTCCACGATGGCGAGCATTTCGTCATACGTGATCTTACCATCGCCATCAATGTCATACAGTTGAAACGCCCAATCCAACTTATCCTCCATCTTGCCCCGGGATGTGACCGACAATGCACAGATAAACTCCTTGAAATCGATCATCCCGCTATTATCCGAATCGAAGACACGGAACACATAATTGGCGAATGATGACGGATCGCCAAAAGGGAAGAACTGTCGGTAGATCTTTTGGAACTCCTCCTTGGTCAAGGTCCCCGAGGGGCAGTCCTTCAAAAACCCTACACCGAAAAGCCTCGGTCAGCCCAAATACCTCTTGACATAGAGTGAAGCACGTGTCAGCGCACCTTTATACCATTGTTGCAGTTCCTTTTTATCAAAATGGGTAGCCTTCTGGAGCTCATCGAGCTGGGTGGGGGAAAGCTTCGACTGACTGTCCGGTCATCGGTGTTAGCGCACATGGACCAGCCAGTGAGGGAACTCACGGCATCGCAGAGAGGGACGGAAGCGAGCCGGACAAACCAAATGCGACGACAAGCGAGACAATTCAATCCTCACCCTCAGTAAGGATAGAACAGGGCCTGCGCATGGCATCCCGCTCTGGATGTGTATTCTCATGTCCGTGAAGAGTACGCAAAACGGGGAAGCACGCGCACTTACGATTTACCCATGGTCACAACACGCGCTGTAAGACCGCTCCAAATTTATGGTAAATGATCACCTAGAACCTTTTATAGAAATCTTGATTTCACAGGCGGTTCCGATCTATTATTCGCTGAGGAGGGGAGTGCAAGATGCAGCTGCGGAAGATCGCGGGGTAAACGAGGTTTGGGCCGATAAGATCGTGCGCCCCCGTGGTCGGAGAGAGCTCGTTTCACTATATTGAAGGCTGGATGAATGAAGGAGGCAGACCAGACCAAGACAGAATCAAACCACGAGAGATTTAACGTAGACCAGGGAACCAGGAACGATTTGAATTTCCGGTCGGCGAGATTTGGAAATGGGAAAATAGAAACCGGGGGGAAAGAAGACTGCGTAGTGGCGTTCAACATCGGGGAGCCGCGGGTCCAGACCTTTGACCGCCAAGGGGGGAAGACGCACGACAGCTGACGCACTAGGGATCCACGTCGTAGCTTGGTCAAGTTACTATATGCCACTCCAGGATATCTCTACTTGGTACCGTGTTCAATGGCTTTGCTCATATATCATACAATACGTTTCGGTTCACCTTGTTTGTGCACATGAATGTATCAAATCCCACCCGCTCCACTAGCGCCAAACAATCTTCCAAGCATGGAAACAGCATTCTCGTATACTCTATGTACAGGTCGTGGACAATGCATCGGATGGGGTTAGCAAAGGAAATACGAATTCGCGCAAGCTATACAGGGGATATCGGAACAAGACTGGGAAAGAAAAGAGCCTCCATCACTCTAAATGGCGCGGAGGTAAAGAGGAGAGGCCGCCAAGCGCGGTGTCTGGTCAATTGAGGAGATACAGCGGTAAGACACTTAGTCAACCTTGATGGAGCCATAGATGCGCTGTACGAATGCCCAACTTGCGAAAAAGCCGATCGAGCCTGTGGATGAATTAGTTGGCGGCGGTGGAACCGATATGGAAAGACAGCTCAGAACTTACCAGTCAAGATGAAAACAACAAAGCCAATCAGCGCGGAGTAGCCGACATAGAGCACCGCACCCGTAAAACCACCAAAGCTCACTCGGGTTGCCCAGAAAAGCAGTGCGTTGAGGAAGACATAACCACCAGTCATTCCGGCGCCAGCGAATGCCCTCCACTGCCATCGGTAATTCTCTGCGCACAGCAGGAAGTATACCAAAAGCACCGTCGTAGCCGCAGTTGTGATGATCATCAGCCCGTAGCAGAGGAACAGGAAACCGAACATGTAGTAGATCTTGTTGGTCCAAAGCGACGTCATAATAAAGTATAGCTCCACAAAGATCGCTCCGAACGGAAGAATACCTGTTAGCAGCAACGAAGGGATGGTCCGAAGACTGCCAGTCATGGGAGGGACCTGGCGGGGTATCTGATTCGTCTTCGTGGGCCCTTCCACAGCCTAGAAAAAGGGTCAGCACACGCCCCAGTCCAGTATATCATAAACATCACAAGCGGGGCAAACATACACGCTGCTTGAATCCAAGCCAGCTACCCGCAACACTCAACGGTACGCTGATGACAAACCAAATCGCAACGAGAGCTAGCATAGTACCAAAGGGCACAGCCCCGCTGGAGCCTTTCGCCCATACGAACAGATTAAGCAAGAAGAAGGTGCTAAAAATAAAACCGGGAACAAGCACGGGGGTCATGACAATATTGCGCTTCCAAGCTTCTCCGCCGAAAGATTTGTATACTCGGGCGGACACGTAACCACCAATAAACCCAAACAGTGTGTAGATGAGAAGGGTGGCTGTGGCTAAGAAACCACGGTTGGCTGGGGATAGAAGGCCAAAGAGAGCGACAACTAGACAAGCCGCATTAGTATGAATACTCGTCATCTCCACTGAAGACGACAAAAAACTTACGAACTGTGGCGCCCGTCATCATGAAAAGCTGTGCACCGTTTCCAACAAGTACACTCAACAACAAAGGAGATTTCGGGCATCGGAAGACATCCCCATGTACTAACTTCCAGCCAGAATCCTCTTGGATACCATCTTCCACAGCGGCCGACGTTCCATCCAAATCCTCTAGGTTAATCATGTCCAGCCGATTATACCGGGCAATATCCTTCCGGAGAGCCCTAATTAGAATCATGCTCACCATGCCGACCAGGAAGACCACGAACACTGCGGAGTTTATCAGGGAAAACCAATGGATTTTCGGATCGTAGACATGCAGATACTTATCCCAGCGGGTAGCCCAGGGTGTAGATGATTCACGCCAGTACACGCTGTATGTCCAAGTGACGCCAGTCTCACTATCCTCATCCAGAATAACCGGGACGTCGCTGGATCCGCAGTCCACGCTCCCATCTCCCTGAACCTTGGAATTCCCACGGGAGTCGGGCTGAACGAGCACACCGACAACCCGATACTTGTCCTTGGCTCCGTACCCTACTGCATGGTACTCAATAAAGATATCAAAGTGGTTGTTCAAGACCGCCTGCCCATTATCGTTCAATGATCCTAGTGCAAAGCCCGGGTTATAGAATTTGGCCTCGGTGACAGATTCCACATTGATTTGGGCGCCGGGGAGTCCATCCACAAGCCAATTGAAGTTGTATCCTTGTACAATCCTCCGATTAGTAAATTTGGCGCTACGGGAATCGAATTTGGCCTCCTCCTTGCAGACAGCCTTGCATGTTTCGTTCTTGCCCATAAAGAGCTCGAAGGGTGACGATTGAATTCGATCCCCGAACAAAATGCTCCCTAGCGATTCGCGTATATATTTGGGTCCATCTTCTGGGGCGCAGAAGTGAAAGGCGGGGTGATAGTAGTCGTATGAAAACACGGAATGAAGTTGCTCGTCCTGTTGCGCAAGCCCTGGGGTGAGATGGTTGACATACAGCGGCACCGATTGTCCTTCGTCGTACGAGGTGGGTGCTACACCCGGTAAGTAGAATGCTGTTGTGAAAGAGGGTGCCGCAAGAAGAAGGGAATATAGGGAAAATGTTCGTTTGCTGAACGCCATTGTGGGCGTTTCTGTACAATAACAAAGCGTAAGATTAGCTCGCCCGTCGCTCTGGGATACTATGTTGTACTAAGAATGCATTCGAGTGACATACAAGTCTACAGTTGCCACTCCAGGGAAGGTATTTCAGTGGCTCATTGGGCGGGTACTGCGATGGTTGGCGTACCAAGGGAAAACCGCTACCTCGAGGTAGGTCAAGCGTTGAGCTAAACGGAGATTAGATTGATGGAGCAAAACCGACGGCTGCGACGGATACGATGAGGCCAGCTATCGGTCTTGGCACACGTGATGGGTCCCTCGAGGTGACTATCGGCACGTGTTGATAAGACATCCAAAAATTTCCCTTCGGTGTGAAGATCGCAAGTGGAAACGAAACAGAGCCACCCATCACATCGCAATGGCGACCGCTACGCAACAGCCGGAAAATTCCGGTCTGCAAAATATTTCTGCCTTATTGGAAACTATTACTGGCTGTCTCACCACTGCCGGATCATCCCTCCCCAAGGACAAGCGAGATACACCCTCGGAGGTGTCAATCGAACCTCCGCAAGATGGTATATCGCTGCTAGATACCAAGAGCGACTTGCTTCTCTCCTATATACACAATCTCGTTTTTCTGGTGCTGTTTCAATTGCGTGGACTATCAAAAGATCGTGATAGCGATGCTGAAGCAGATCAGTCCCTGCGAGAGGAGACCGTCAAAAAGCTCGCAGAATTACGGGTTTACCTGGACCGCGGTGTGAGGCCTTTAGAGGGACGACTTAAGTATCAAATAGACAAAGTGGTTAAGGCCGCTGAGGATGCGGAAAGAGCCGAACGCACCGCTGCGAAGACCAAGGCAACCCAAGCAGAAGATTCTGGCAGCGACAATGAGTCGGCATCGGAGGACTCAAGCGATGGTGAAGGGGATAGCGCGGAAGGAAGTGATGATGATCAGGAAGATATCGATGAGATGGCATACCGGCCCAATATCTCAGCCTTTGCGAAGAAAGTCGAACCGGAAGCGCGGGCAGAGAAGTCTACCAAGAATGCGCCCAGCGATGGCATCTATCGCCCACCGAAGATCATGCCGACAGCTCTTCCCACTACCGAAACCAGAGAACGTCGGGAACGTGGTCCACGCCGGTCGACCGTTATCGATGAGTTCGTCAATGCGGAGATGTCGTCCGCACCGATGGCGGAGCCTAGCATTGGCAGTACAATCGTGCACGGTGGCAGGCACACCAAATCGAAGAAGGAAAGGGAACATGAAGCAGAACGAACAACCTATGAAGAAACCAACTTTATCCGATTGGCAAAGGAGAGCAAAAAGGACCGAGCCAAAAGAGGTGGCCAGGCCAAGGGCACTTATGGAGGTGAAGAATGGAGAGGCCTTACTGAAGGTGCAGACCGTATTTCAAGGCTTACACGCAGGGCTAAGGGAAGCGGTGGCGCGCTGGATAGGAGTCGGAAACGCAAGCACGGCGACGACGGGCCGCGCGGGGATGGTGCAGCTGTGGGTCAAATATTTGAGAAGCGCCGGAAGAAGATCGAGGGTTGGAAACGGTAGCTGCATTTATTTTCCTCGTTCTTTGGAATGAACGCATCTGTAACTATTTATTCTGATACCATTGGAGAAGCTTCCACAATTTATGTCTTTGTACGGCTGGGGCGTGTGTTTCATCAATTAGCCATGCACAGAGACTTCAAGGAGTAGAATAAGTACCACCTAGTAGCCAGATATGCTTGCCCGACAGGTAAGATAGCAGTGAGCAGCATATAGTAGAACTAATCAGGACATGTCTACCTAACTCGGTACAGAGAGACCACGTAATGAATTGTAACTTGCTGACTGC
The DNA here is from genome assembly GCF_009193645.1 of Aspergillus pseudonomiae. NCBI lineage: Eukaryota > Fungi > Ascomycota > Eurotiomycetes > Eurotiales > Aspergillaceae > Aspergillus > Aspergillus pseudonomiae. Next base: position 26,725 of record NW_022476047.1, on the reverse strand, counting down.
AGACTAACAATCAAGCTGCACATCAGCGGACAGTGAGTGTATATGGCCGGTCTCCTGCAGTAGAAGATCGTTTTGTATTGTATACTCTATTCCACCGTCCTTCACAACTACTCTGCCGGAATGCGTTCTATCATCATGTACAAGGGTATCGGCGAGACCCAGAGGCCTCTCGTGACACATGCTGGGTGCTCATTCTAATGTACCAAGGGCTCAAACGGGGAAAGACGAAGAGACAAGAGGACAAGAAAAAGAAACGAGAAAAAGGAAAACATAAGGCAGTAGGGAGCTTCATTCACACAACATGCTCGGCACAGATCGCACGAGAAGACATGAAAATGGGATATCGGCGTGTCAAGAATGTTCTTCAAATATCTTCGGCGAAAGGATAAAATAAACAACAAAAGAGAAATCGTGGATCATCGTCTATCAAAGAACCAGCTGGTGCGCTTTCCCGTCTCCTGGGACTGGACTCCGGCAACCGGAGCACTGCTCTCGGATCCTCCGCCGCCGCCACGGAGCGGCTTCGCGATTCTCGAGCCGCCAAAACTAAAACTGCCGCCGCTATCCATACTCGGAAGACCCCTGGTAGAGCCCTGCTTCGCAGCCTCGAGTCTCTCTTTGACAGCAGTAAGTTGAGCTTCAAAACTGTTGGGACGATTGCGATTAGTCACGGTGGCAACCAGAAGGCAAATGAGATAAGTCCATACCGATGATTAGCCTGTGTGAGTTTCTCCTGGCTCTCCTGGAGCAGGCTCTCCAAGCTTGCGATGCGCTCATTTCGGGCGATCAGTTTCCTCTCTGCAATAGCAACCTCCTTCTTCAAGCTGCTGTTCTGTTCTACCAGCTGCCGCTGTACATGGGTCAATTGCTCAAGGTTGCGCTCCAAGAATGCCATCTTCTTCTGCTGGGCGCGGTTGTTCGAAGAGCGCAACACGTTGTTGTATTGCTCGCGGGCGTCGTCCAGAGAAATCTCCAGTTCCACGACACGCTCACAGCGATTCTGCAGATCTCGCATGAGAGACTTCTTCATGGCATCAAATTCAGCAATCTGCTGCTGCAGGTTCTTGCCCGCAGCCCCATTTGTTGACACGCGAGTTTGCGAGTCGGCAAGAGACTGACGCAGCTTGCTGAGTTCCTCATCCTTACGCGCAATCTCCTTGCGAAGTTCCGAGGCTGCCTGCATTTCGGCGTCTTTCCGGGTGACATATACCTTTTCTAGTCTCTCCCGGATCTCCTCCACATCCTCCTCTCCAAGGTTGCGTTCTAGAAGCTTCTCATAATCCTGCTCGAGGTCTGCGAGTTTCTGCTCAACTTCTACTCTGCGGCTGTCCTGCAGCTCACTCAGCTCGCCCCGGTCATTCATGGTCAACTCCGCCTGCCGGATAAAACCCTGGGTCTCCGCCAAACTCGTGCGAAGCTCCAGGAGGTCGTCCGGTGCAATGGTTTCGCCCGCTTCGCTAACCTGGTGCAATGCATCAACACGGTTGATGAGATCCTGAAGTTTGCGCTCGTTATCGGAGAAGACATTGCCTCCGAGGTCAAATCCGGCCATCATCTTCGCCATCTTCTCCGCCTTTTTCTTCTCCTTCTCGTCTAGTGCAGCACTGGTCTCCTTCGCCTTCATTCGCACGTCGAGAAGTTGCTGCTTGACATCATCCAATTCGGTCGTTAACTCCGAATTGGCCTCCCGAAGACCGTCCATAGTAATGGCAGCTTCCTTGCTTTCATACGATACCTTCTCCAGCTGCATCCGGAGCTCGTTGACTTCGGTGTTCAACTTCTCGTTGTCCTTACCCGAGCGTGCCGAGTTCTCCTTCAATGCCCGGAGCTCCTCCCGTGCCTCGCGCAAACCCCTTTCGACATTGGCAATATGCGATTCCTTTTCAGCGATCTGATCCTGCAGCTCATTCTCGCGCCTGAGGAACTCCTCCCTCTCATCTTTCTCAAGTACAAGACTAGGGGTGCTCGAGCGATCGCCAACTCTCGAGTCAGGACGAGGGGTTTCCGATCGAGCCTCTTGAAGGCGAGACGGGGTGCTAGGGCGCGGTCGAGCTTCGGCCTTCGTCGCACTGACAACATCATTTCTGCCGGGCGTCCATCGGTCCTTGGGAACACTTTCACCACTCCGCCATACATGGACTTCTGTCTCCAGTGCCGATATGTAGCTCTCGAAATTGATCACCTGGCTCTGCGCTTTACGTAGCAGCTGCTTCAATTCAGCGGGGCTCAGTTCGGCATTAACCTTCGCCTTGTTCTTGATTGCCTTGGCTCGCACACCGAATCGCAAGGTCGAAATGGTTTCCGCATCGTTATAGCTACTGGGAGAGCAGTTGATAATTAAAGTGGTTCTTGAGTTACCTCCCAAACTCTCCTGCAGGATTCGGGTGAGTTTTGAGTCACGATACGGGATATGGGTGGATTTGCCATCCGTCAGCGCATTAATGACCATACCAAGAGCACTGAGACTCTTGTTGATTTTCTTCGCCTCCTCGAGTGTCTGACCACTGGCACCCGTCTTCCCAACTTTTTCACTACCAGCCAAATCGACCAGGAATAGTTGACCGCTCTTTGCAGAACCAGTCTCGAGGTTCTTCTGCGTAACCGTGATGACGAAGATGGAATGGGAACGAGACGACTCCTGGTTCATGTTGGTCGCAGCAACTGCTCGTGCCGTGCCACCACGACGCATCACCTCGTACACCTCCTGTACACTAGAAACATAGACTTCTAGCAGGCCCTTGACGTAAACCCCTCTGGACTTTTCCTCGTGTACGGGAAGGTTATCGTTTTGTGGCACCAACAGATCGCGGATACGCTCCATATAAATTTCCATGTAACTGACGCGCACCGTATACTCGATATTACTCGGACTAGTAAGGATGCTGGCGAAGATCTGTTCGACAATACGGGGGATGATACCTTTGCCGATGTCGTCGTCGATATCGGATCCCATCATCGTATATGACTTACCCGCACCAGTCTGACCATAGGCAAAAACCGTTCCGTTATATCCATTCAATATATCGTCGACTGTGGGTCGGATAGAAAAATCGAAGATGTCCGTTTGCTTCGAGTCCATGGGAAAGACTCGGTCGAAAGTGAAGGAGCCGGTACCTTCTCTGGACTGTACATCGGTTAGATATTCCAAACTGACACCCAGAAGAAGGATCCTAAAGGAGGAATTATCGGTCGAAACCACGCACATTGATCTGACATGATTGCTCATTTTCGAAATCTACAATGGGTTCTCCTCCAGAGGACAATTCAACTTTATTTTGCGGTCGGAACCTCGCAACCACTACGGAGAACTGGTCAGTAACACCACTCGCGAAACAGAATCATTAGTCTCCAGGAGGATATGCGCACCCTTGATGGAGGTGTTGGAGGAGTTAGGGCCAGATGACCTGCATGCCAGACATTAAAGTGTCAGTCTCCGCCGCTTTGGGCGTTGAAGCGGTGAATCAACAAAACTCACGCCATGTTCACTCTGACCCAGAAACCCGGCGACAGCTTCTAGGGGAACAGGGTAAAACTAAGGAGACGAGAAATAAAGCCCCGCGGAGAGGGGGAAGTATCGGAAACGTCGTTCAGATCAGTTGCACGAGAAGATGGTATCTTCAGGTACGGTGGGCGATTTGTTGTTTGGGTCAGGGGTCCACGTGCACGACACACTTGCGTGGGGAGCAATTTGGTGAGGGGACTCGTGATCTCCTCAAGCCCCCAGAGGCAAAGAAAAAGAAGGAAAAAAAAAAAATTAGTCAAGACCCGTCTTAGTCGGAAGGACAATATACTACCACAGCGACAGGACTTGTTAGGTCGACGTGAAAGAAATAAAGAGACGTGGGATCTCGTTTCTTGTGTTTCATCGGAGGAGTAAAGTTGTCAAGGAAATCATAATAATACTAAATAATAATGCTTCGACACGAGCCGTTAGTCTCCTTCTTGGCATCGGCTGAAAACTATCTTGTCGCTTGTCCCGCAGTTACTAGTCGATTTATAGCAGTGGAATTCGTTATGCGATTTTCTTTATAAGGCCCCTCTTAATTTTCACTGATAAAATGTGAACGGCATTCATAATAATAAACTCGAGAGGCGAAAGCAAACCACACTCTCAGCCAAGTCAAAGTGACGCAGAACGGCAAGGGGAAAGAGTAATCAGTGATAGAAGCCAAGGCATAATTGAGGCAGAAAACATCCTAAGCTAATGCATTATGCACCTCGCAACTGAAACATATGCGATTATCCACAAAAAGAGACCAAAGGGAGAATATGTACCAGGCGCCCAAACCCCGCGCTGTGCATGTCATCAAACGGCGTGTGAATCCTCCAAGGACAAGTCATGCCAACGGCGTGTCCGCCGCCATCGACAGTGTGCTGTCACCTTTTGACATGAGCAGACAATATTTGTTTCGTCATAAACGCCCACAGATAAATCATACCGAGAGAAGGGAATATAAAAAAATAAAGAAAAATAGCCAATATCACATGTAGGGTCCCCTAGTCTTCCCAGCTTTTCTCGACAGTCTCACGCACACGCTTGATGTACTCCTTCCGGTTGTCTTTGTAGAGATTAGATGCCTCGACATTGGCAGGTGATGATGTGTTTGGGTCATTAAGCAGACTGCAGAAAGGCGGAAATCGATTAGAGCCAATCGCTCACCGTCACTGGTGGCCAGAGAACGTACCTTTGAATACTGGTGAGAATGGCCGCCACGTCATACGTTGGGCTCCAACGATTTTGCAGAATATCCAGGCACAGCTCGCCCGTACCGTATACATTCGGATGGAACATCTGGCTGATGAATTTAACACCAGGGGGCTTGTTCGGGTACTGCTCTTCAAAGTGCATGACAAGACGGAATGTGCCATCCTCAAAAGGAGTATCAGCAGGCCCGATGATAACAGCATTCCTAGTAGAGACAGGATCAGAAACGAACCAAGGCAATAAATAACAACATCAAAAATTTAAAGGGCTTACCAGGTCATGACATTGTCAGCTACCGGAGAGGCTGAGACACCGGCAGGAGGGTCGGTTTGCATACGCTGCATTTATGGAAGAGATTAGCTCACGAGATCTAGACGGGAAGAGACGGAGTCCCCTGGGCAAAAGAAGTATCATTCGAGCAGTACACATGAATATAATAAGGACCAAAAACAAGAACCAGGAATTCCGAGCTCTACGAGAAATGCGTACCTTGAAGTCGCGCATGAGACGACGACGGGCAGAGGTCGACATTGCGGCGGGGTACGGATCGGAGTATGAATGGGAGCGGGCAAGGGGAACTGTCAACACTGGGGTTAAATTGTGATACAGAAGACAAAGGCCGTCTTCAGATCTTGAATCTCGAGATGCTAAACTGAACTCAAATGTTGTTTTGAGAGAAGAGAGTCTGGATGTGGTTTGGGAAAAGAAGAAGATGAGTAACAATGGGAGGAGGCGTGCAGATCCACTACAGACCGCTTGCTGTTTGGAGAGTTCCTACAATCAACGGCAAACCGCCACGGCTTCCATTCTACCCCTTTAATCATCAAAGAGATCCACTGGGAATTTGCTTATCTCCTTTACTAAGTTCAATAATATCCTTCTCTTTCAATAGGCATTTTATTTTCCCGATTCCTCGGACTACTCGTTCTACAAGGTATGTACTAAATGTGCTGGGAAATCTCCTGTCCTGTGATCCGGTTTACTACTGAGCTTCCTACTGACTAAACCAAATGAGTCCTAGTCATCATGATGGATTCTTCAACGCTAACGGTCGGAACTCACCCGTGAACCCGAGCATATATCATCATGATCCTTTATGTTCTCAACTAACAATATCACCACAACAAGCTTTGTCTATCAGCCGAGAGATTCCAAATCCGTAAGCCTATGCCTGCCGCGTCCTCTGCCAGCGGGCCAAGTTCTGACACCCTGTAGCTGGAGCACATACGGTATAGTCCAAATTTAGTCCTTCAGCACCAAACTATCATACCTTGGACAATAGAGTTAAAAGAGGAAGTAAATTTGAAACCTATCCAATAAAATGAGGTTTATTCTTAAAATACAGCGTTCACTGCAGTTTGTAGGTGGTTATTTCTTACTTCAAGAAATTAATCTGTACATATCCATGTACTAGTAGTGTAATTGAAATAAATATTGGTCCCTGCGGATATGTTTGTCATAGGACTGTTTCGAAGTCCCCAAGAAACTAGCATTCGCCGTCTACTGGAGAATTAGATAGCCTAATATAGAGATAAGAATCTAGCATGCGTATGTTAAAACCGATATATTCCATACCGCTCGGACAGTTATTATTATCCTCCTGGCAATTCGTCATCCACAGGACAGGGGATATGATGTCACGTTGATGGACATAGTTCTCAAAATCCTTTGTTGCCCAGGAACTACTAGTAGTTGTGAGAACTACATGAACATAAAGTATTTGTTTCAAAGCTACACACTCTATCGCGAATTGAAAATATGTAATCCGGCCCCCTATCCCCCGCGCACAAGTCGAGGAGGTGGATGGTATCTATGCTTGTACATATATACAGTCAATTCCCAGCATATCAAGACAACTTTACCACCGAAAGTTTCCTGGGCCCAACATGGACGACTTAAAGCGGTTCCAATATAGACGAGACGGGATTTTATACAAGGCGCGTAGAGCTTAGGGGCTGGCAGTTGACTTCACGAGTCACGACCGACAGAGAGCCACTTGAGTCACTACTGGACTTTATAGTAGGTACGGAGTAGTAGCGGCGGAGTTGTGGACATTGAATCTGCATTGATACAGTGTGTGATCCTTATCGGAGACTTGCTGAATTGGTAATATATCCTTGATATCCATGGATCCATTGAGATCCAGCCATTATGGTTCCTTATCGGGTAAGGGGCATACCAGCTCTCAAGGCCACATGATCTCACATCATGTGATCAATCCCTTGTTCAAAACAGCCTCGGTCCAAGCGGATGAGCGGCGAAGTGGTTCCGCGCCCACCGGGTGAAGCAGCAGTTACATTGGCGGCTAGAGGCGGATCACTTTGCGGAGAAGCAGGTCGAAGGCACCTCGAACCGGGACACCTACCCTGAATCCGGAGACAAGGTACTTATTATCTTTGTTTCCTCTTTAATCTCCCTTTTTCCCTTCCATTCTACAAGCATTGAAAAATGGCGATCCAAGCTTCAGCTACCCGTCTCTTCAAGCGAGCGGCTATCCCCGCATCTCGCCAGTGGCAGAGACAGTTCAGCGCTGCAACCCCGGCACTCAAGGAGATCCAGGATGCCTATATCCTCAGTGCCTCACGAACTCCGACTGCTAAGGTTCGACCCTCTACTATACCCAACGCTGTTTCCAAGTAAACTCATTGTTTTAATAGTTTAATGGATCGTTCACGTCAGTCTCTGCCCCCGAGCTGGGCGCCGTTGCCATCAAGTCTGCTGTGACCAAGTCTGGACTCCCTGTCGAGAAGATCACCGATGTATACATGGGAAATGTTCTCCAAGGATCTGTGGGCCAGGCACCAGCTCGTCAGGCTTCTATGTTCGCTGGCTTGTCGCCTACAGTGGAATCCATGACAGTAAATAAAGTGTGTGCCTCGGGTCTCAAGGCCGTAGCACTTGCTGCGCAGAATATCCAGCTTGGCCTTGCAGACGCCCAAATCGCTGGAGGCATGGAGAATATGTCTCGTGTCCCTTACTACCTCGCACGTTCCAGCCAGCTTCCACCGTTCGGAGAGATCAAACTGGAGGATGGTCTAATCAAGGATGGTCTGTGGGATGTCTATAACAAGTTCCATATGGGTATCTGTGCCGAGACTACAGCCAAGAAGTACGAGATCTCGAGGGAAGACCAGGATCAATATGCGATTCAGTCGTACCAGCGGGCCCAGAAGGCCTGGAGTGAGAATAAGTTCGCCGATGAAATTGCCCCCGTCACTGTCAAGGGTAAGAAGGGTGAGACCGTTATCGAACGTGACGAAGGATATGAGAATCTGCGGATTGATAAGTTGAAAACATTAAAGCCCGCCTTTTTGAGAGATGGCACAGGCACTGTCACTGCTGGCAATGCTTCCACCATGAATGATGGAGCGTCAGCTCTGGTTCTGGCTAGCAAGGACTTGGCTCGTGAGTTTGGCCAGGGTAACCGGGCCCTCGCGCGTATCGTGTCTGCTGCGGATGCCGCTATTGACCCCGTGGACTTCCCGGTCGCCCCAGCGAAGGCAGTTCCCATTGCCCTTGAGCGAGCTGGTATCACCAAGGATCAGGTTGCCGTCTGGGAATTTAATGAGGCATTTGCTGCCGTTATCAAAGCCAACGAGAAGGTTAGTACCCGCCACACGGGAGATTATCAATACTGAGTCTAACGTGCATTTAGATTCTTGGGTTGCAGAACGCCCGTGTCAACCCCCTGGGAGGAGCTATCTCTCTGGGACATGCACTCGGAAGCTCTGGCTCGCGTATCTTGGTCACCCTTCTCCACCAGCTGCAGCCTGGTGAATATGGTGTGGCCGCGATTTGCAATGGTGGTGGCGCCGCTAGTGCCATGGTTGTCCAGAAGCTGGATCGGGTTGACTAGTCCTGTGCACCGGCATGGCATTTTCTTTTGATTTACTTCTGATTTGAAAAGCGATAACCACAATGAGTTTATACCCGCATAGGTCTGGACATAAAATGGGCCAGCCAAAGCCTGCATATGTATATTTAGGCGAACCGAGACAAGATGTAGGCGGACCGAAATTGATGATTTTTCCAAGTTGATTTGCAACTGCGCTTTCCAGTATTACCGCTTTTAGCCACACATTTTGTAGATGTCTCAGCAGCACGTGATAGGTAAACACATGTCACCTGCCAAGACGCGCGAAATGTCTACGCGCTTTACCCAAAGCGTCACATGAATAACTTGTAGTACTCTTCAGTCTATATCTGAAGATTATATTCTAAAGTACACAACCAGTTACCCTTGAACCGTCTTGGTGCTATAATGCTAGGTCCATTAGAACTGCAGCTTTTCCCCTCTTGTTTCAACTGCATATCATGGTCTGCAGACGGTGAAATTGCCGTAGCGGCAGGGGAATATGTCCAAATATTAGTCAGTGCATCGAATCCTACTTTGCTTGTCAATGAAGCAAAGCACCGTAAAGAATGATGACCATATCCTAGTAAACAGAGCTAATGACAGACAGACACCAAGGCATACGACAGAAAAAGAAGGAGGCAAAGGGTCGGGTTCCCAGGCCGCAACCAATACTTGGAACGTGACACGCATTCGCACGAATGTTTTCACAAACGGGGAGTGGCCCATAATACATCCTCAGAAGCGGGAAAACTTTTCAATCGGGCCGGAGCAGTCTATCACTACTGTCTCCGGCTTGGCCTGGTCGCCACCAGGACTCGCCAAGCATAGACGCTGTGTTTTGGCAGTATTGACTTCGAGTCTGCTTCTATCATTCTATGATATTAGTCCTCAAGGAAGATGGACACGGGTTGCTATCGTCAACGACTGTCTAAGCTCGTACTTCAAGTCTTTTGTTGATGACGAAGAGCTCAGGTTACGGAAGTCCAATATTCGTTCTTTTACGTGGTGTCCGCCTCTTAAAGTTCCGATTGCAGAACAACATGCCACGAGCTACACAGTACCGCCTCCTGAAAGCCGCTGGGGTATGCACTTCCTCTCGGTCACCAACGACGACAATGATATGATTCTCTTACAGGCTCGGAGATCTACAGATCCGACTTCCACAAGCTCCTACTCTTTTGAAGTCCTGTCCCTTACTTCACTTGATGAGCATATAGAAAATCAACATGTCCAACCGGCCTCGATATTCGCCTCTGCTCTGAGAGCGCGCGCTAGGGCATCTTTCATGTCGCCCGGCCCATGGGTCTATCAGCAAACTAAGGATAGAGATGGTGTTTGTTCTGCGATTGGGAACGTGGCTGTCACACTGGGGGCAAAGCTCAAGATGGTCAGACATGTCATAACCTTGATACCGGACAATGATCAGGCAAGCTCTGCAGTGAATCACATGGTCCAATGTGTCTCTGAAGAGAACATATCGTACGGAGGACTCCTGAAAAGCTACCACTTGACTGGCCCTCTGCATTGGCTCTACACAGTAAGTTTGCACTGAGAAACGAGGCCGCTTTTATTAATAAGTATGCAGGAGGAATCTTCTGAAATTGGTCTTGTCGTAGGCAGCTTTGCTGGATTGACTACAATATGCTTTTCTCGCGCAGCATATCAAGGAGTGAAAGCAGCAGGGAAAGGGAACCAAGTTAGAGAATTGCCGTTCTACGAGTCCACCGGAAGTGATCTAGGAACTGACTGTCCGAGGCATTGGGAACAGACAAGTGGTAAGGTTTGCTTACACCCAACGAATATCTGTCGCTAATGGAGACCAGCCATGACCGTTGCTTTGGATGAGGCAACGCAGATGCCAATCCTTCATCTCGGTACTGTAGGTGGATACACGGCAACTATGACACTGTCTGGCATCCAAAGCAGCAATGGACTCTCAGAAACACCTTGGAAGAAACAACTTGATACTATCCGCGAACAGTTTGACATAGCCCGTGACCTTGGCGGATACACCATCAGCAGAACCTGGGGTCTTGCATCCTATAATGGTCTTGTTGTGGCAGCTTTTACACTACATCCAGGAGATACGGTTGAATATCGGACTTCTGCAGAAGAGCGAACAACGCTTGTTTTCTCTCACGCGAATGCAGAGCTTACGGAATTTGATGACCTGGGTTTCCCATATCCTTTACCAGATCGATCTCCAGAGGCCTTGCGCAGACAACGGGAAGCTGCCTTGGGATATATACTCTTCACTGAAGATGGCAACTATAGCAAATTGACGTTGAGCTGGAAAATGCTCTATGCAGCCGCTTGCTGCGCGATTGTGGACTCTCAGAACGACAGGATACTGTCTCAGGCTCAAAAAGCTCTGGAGTGGTTAGCATCAAGCATAGATGTTGATCTGTCTGATGAAATAGGCAAATGCTCGGTACCAGGCAGTACGATAGACTCAAAACCCGCAGAGCAGCTTCAGGGCTCAGGCCAACAGATCTTCGAACAATGTGCTATATGCGATGCAGGGCTCTCCTGGTACTCCGCCGCGGAAGCTCAGTGTGCGGCTGGCCATCTGTTTGGTACGTAACTGCTCAGTAGAGATCGTTCCCAGTGACAATACAAGCGTTAACTGTCAACAATAGTGCGGTGCGGTGTGACATTTCTGGCTATTCAAGAGCCAGACCTTTCGAAATTCTGCTCGCGCTGTGGAACAGAATATCTCAGCGAGGATCTTGTGCATGACGAACTTGAATACACCTGTCGAACCCTGTCAGACGTATTCGACACCTGTATATACTGCAACGGCAAATTTCAAGCCTAGCAGTAAGACTTTCTTTCGTTCTTTTCCTCTATCCTTGTATTTCTATTGTACAGGCTACTGTTTATACGATTCCTAGAAGCTTTCCCGCTACTGGATTCCATTCGTCATCCCAGCGACGAGTGCTTTCCTTCTGCGCTCCGACGCGGAGTTTGTCAAGCTTACTTGTGTCTCCGAAGAGTTCAACAAGCTCCTCTACGAGTTCATCGGAGCTCCCGAATCCTCTCCCATTAACACCTTCGGTGACCAATTCTGGCCACGCCTCGAAGCGGTTCCAGCCAACCACTGGCAGACCAGCGCCGAACATATCAACTACTTTCATAGGCAGATCGACACCACTACTGCTTGTGTGTAGACTGACGCCGAGTGAAGCGGATGCCAGGAGTTTTGCATAGTCTGTGGTGGTCAGCCATGCTGTGCGTATTGTCACTTTTTCGAGCTTGCCCGCTTTTTCTAGGTCGGCGATCTGCTTGATATACATTTCCTTCTGTGGGCCTTTGCCCGTTATGATGGCTAACATCTGGGGCAGTTCCGGCATGGTCGTCGCTGCTAACTCCGAGTATCGACAGAGGGCATCAATGAGCAAAGAAAAGTCCTCATCCGCAGTCCACGACGTTGAACTGACTAGAACGCGAAGGGCCCCAGACTTTATTAGCGATTGTTCGGAAGCAGCTACCGGCAAGGATAAGAGAAATTCTTGTCGCACGTCATCATCGAGTATGGGCCGGAAGTGGTTGGCTGGTCGATCGTGCAGCGGCAGGACAGGTGCCTCCAGTAGGAACTCTTTCTTCAGGACAGACGTCATGGCTGTTGTGACGCACAAATGTGCCGTGGCATATCTTCCGAATGTCTTCTCATACCATTTCGACAGTTTGACCAACGGATGACCATTTCCAAGTTTGAGCGCCAGGATGGAGTAGCCGAAATTATGCCAATCTATAATAAGGTTCGTTTGACGAAGAAAGCAGGTTAGGGATGCGACCGCTAGAGTTGGAATAGATGGAGGGTTCTACGCGATACGAGCCGCTGGGTGAGCGTGGGTTGCGTTGGAAGTTATGCGAAACCGGGGACCAACCTGAACAAGGAGCCATTTCACTGGGCGCGTGCGATAGGCTAATGACCACCACAAACAGACAACTTGGAAGAGGACCTTCAATGGCCCAAATACTAGGAAAAGAAGTTTGTTGCTTGTTTGAAGACAGGCTGGGTGTGGAGGAAGTGCAACAATCGAGATTCTGGGGTCGGAAGAGATATCGGGATGAATTTCTGATTCTACAGGAGAGGGTTAGAACGTTGGGGAATGAGGTGACGATGAAGAGGAATCGCTCCGTACCATGATAACCAATGATTTCCACTTGGCCTCCCCCTTTGGCAATGCTCAGCGCATGGTACTGCATGCGCGGACTACGACCGATGTCCCCGAGGACGAGAATCTGTACAGTAGTTTTGGGGTCGGTAGAAGCATCTTGCGCTGTGGAGCGTTTCGGCGCATATTGTGATGGTAGTAGAAGTATGCAGAGGGTGACCACGGTGGAGATATAGAAAGCGATGCTAATGAAGGACTCAATCATGGCGAGCGGTTGAAGGGTGGGGAAATTAGACAATTTGAATATTAATCATAATGCGTAAGAGAGGTCAATTGACTATCTTGAGACCATAGAAGTTTCTCACTGTATGCCGTTGAGGTGTTTGGAAGATCCGCAGGAGCTCTAATCCTGTAAAGGTGGTGCAAGATGACGATCGGGTGTAAGACGGAGTAAACATGGCCCGGTCTTCATCCCCCCACACTTCCATCAGATCAACCGCGCGGCGATGCTGCAAGGGCAAGAGATTATCGACCTGCAAAGCGGTTGGTTACCACATTGGGAGTCAGCAGCACATTTTCTTATTGGACAATGACTAGATTGAGGTTCCCACTTGATTCTAGACATTGAAGCCGATTTATTACATCTTATTTATGATTTTATCTTTTCTGTATTCATTATAGGAATTGCATGTAGTAGTTCTGATCTGGAGGTGCGGAGATAACGAACCGAGGAGTACGATCACGTGGCCCGCTGTTATCGCCTGAAGATCGCATCTGGAGGTTCCCATTGCCACTCCCATTGTTCACCAAGCTTGCTTCTGCATCAAGTCTGCTTGTTATCCTTGGCGCTATGCCGCGTCCCTTGCCTCAATCGCCCGGTTAGATATCTTCTTTGAGCTGCTAAAGCTCCCAGAACGCCCCCATTCCTTGATTGCTCTCCTCGAACCTCCTTGACCTCTCCGCCTCCTGTCTGCTTGATCGTCGCTGAACCGATTTTCTACGAAGCAGGTGTCGCACACTGAGACCATGTCAACGGGCGCTCCTGTGTCCAGTGTGGATACAATTGCTCCCGCATTGTCGACACAGGGACAGTATAAGCCCACTCCTAGTCGTGGTCACTCACGCTCCAAACGCTGGTCGCAGGGGCCGATCTCCTTCTCTGCATCTGACGCAGCTTCCACTCAACAACCGTCGCAACCATTGACTGGGTCAACATACGTCAACGGCAATATATCGAGCTCGTGGCAAGGACACCAACATTCATACTCACACTCTTCAAGTCATGGCGACACGTGGGGCAAGTCCGACCACGCCAGTGGTGTTCACTCACACAACTCGAAACATAGCCATTCTGGTAGCGTAACAGGGCTGGTACCGGATACGCCTATCATATCGTCAAGCCCCGAGTCACAGAGGACGTGAGTACGTCCATATCCTTGGTTGATATCACTAGTTAACGACCGTTTAGTCATGAAATTTTTGCCGGAGCCCTAATAGCTTTGCCATGGATTGCCATTTCGTGGTATTATACACACCATGCACAATGGACGGATTCGCAACCCGCAACTGATGATGAAAGTATCACATCTTCAGGCACGAAGCATTTAAATCACATTCCATCAAGGACATGTATCTTGACCGCCATAACAATGATCATCTTGGGAGGAGCGCAGCTACTTCGAGTAGCCCAACGGGATAGAAGTGATTCTCAAGTCACATCACCCAAACTCCATTCGAAAATTGTTACGGCTTCCTTTTTGCAAATGAGCTCAATTGCACTACCCATCTATGCGGCGCTCAAGGTGGGTGGTTTCCTTGTCGCATTTGTACTTGCTCTGGCAATCGCGTCCGGGGTGCCGACACTTGCGCGCGGCTATGATTCTCAAGATAGCAAAGCACGGCTGAGTCAAAAGAAACTGACAATTGGTGTCATCGCAACCGTGGTCGTGTTGAGCTTTCTGGCAATGAATACGTCTTGGGACGCAGAGCCCTTTTTGGGCTATGTATCATTGCTTGTGTCGGTTTTTGTCATTCGCCCGCCTTTCTTGGCCTTTACACTTGACCCTGCCTATGAAGCAGCAGTACCACAGGAGAAACTTTCCAGCCTGGAATCATCTGGTGTTTCTCCTAGCGATCCAATGCTGACTGCTCTCCTTGGGTTGCTCCTAGCAGTTGGCACCACTGTTGCCGGGGGCTTATATTTCCATCTTTCAGGTATGATGTATGTAGTGGCAGCTGCCGGTGGTTTTGCAGCATGCTTAATGTATGTGACACCGACAAACTTACGCTCGCCGCACAAGATTGGTCTTGCCATTGCAACTGGTGGCGCCGCCCTGCTATGCGCACCACCACCGCGCGACGGTGCTTATGTGGTCTTCATCTTCAGGGGGATCCTTGCTGGGATCGCGGTTCTTGCCTCTAGGTTTGAGGATAGACAGTTGCGCTTGGTGATGCAAGCCCATAACCATCACCACCATCACACCCACTCCAATGATGATGCGTCAACCATCACGAAGCTCATCCTCCGCTATAGTGAGCCATATCCACTACTGTACAGCATTCTCAAGGAGAGTGACTCTCGTCGCATCTTCTATTTCATGACGTAAGACCACTGTTTCTTGTGCACTTCATTATGGCTGACCCTGCTAGTCTCAACTTTGCGTTCATGCTCGTTCAGCTATCCTATGGATTTCTCACAGGGTCATTGGGGCTCCTAAGTGATAGTATCCATATGTTCTTTGACTGTCTTGCGCTTGTTGTTGGCCTCTGCGCCGCGGTTATGAGTAAATGGCCACCCAGTGCGAGATTCCCTTATGGATATGGCAAAGTAGACACACTGTCGGGGTTCGCTAACGGTATTTTTCTCATGTGAGTGGCCTCCCGCTCGTCATCAGGTTGTATTGCTGACTTTGTCTCTAGGATTATCAGTATTGAAATCATCTACGAAGCGGTGGAAAGGCTATCATCAGGCAGCCAGATGCATCGTATCGGAGAGCTGTTGGTGGTCAGTGCTGCCGGCCTCGCCGTGAATCTTGTGGGTATCATGGCGTTTGACCATGCACACCACGGACATGACCATGGCCACGATCATTCACACGACAATGAGAACATGCATGGGATCTTTCTCCACATTCTTGCTGACACCCTTGGTTCTGTCGCCGTTGTGATATCAACCATTCTTGTACACTACTCTGGCTGGTCAGGGTACGACCCCATCGCCTCATGCATGATTGCCATCTTGATTTTTGCTTCTGCTGTGCCGCTAGTCAGCAGCACTGCCAAGAAACTCCTTCTAACCCTTCCAGCTGACGTCGAATATAATGTCCGTGAAACTCTAGCTGGCGTGAGCACCCTACGGGGAGTTGTAGGGTACACCGTTCCCAAGTTCTGGCTCGACGATACGGGGAAATCGGACCACGACCACGACCACGGCTGCGGCCATGGCCATGGCCATAGCCACAGCCATAGCCATAGCCATCATGATCACGATCACGACCACAGTCATAACCACAATCATAGTCATAGTCATGGTCATGGTCACAGCCACAGTCCCAATCACTCGCACTCCCACTCCCACAGCCACAATCACGACCACGACCACGCACACGAAAAGTCCAACCCTAATGTACTGGGCGTGATCCATGTCATCGCGTCTCGCGGCTCCGACCTAGAAGACGTGCGCCAACGAACTGTTGACTTCCTCCGAGAAAAGGGCATGGATATCCTGGTCCAAGTAGAACGAGAAGGCGACGGGCGATGCTGGTGCGGAGGCGGAGGAAACAAGAGCTCCTAACACCATGATAGACCGTGGCAGTTGGATTATTCTTCTATTGTCTTGACTTATGTTACGTAGTACATATCCTAACAATATAGCCAGATATATATCTGCACTGAGGCTGTTGATGCATTGTGTCTTCTCTAGTCATATCGTGAATTGCGCAGTGCCCCTCTATATACTTGGGCATGCCAATAATGAAAATTCCTCGTACTTAAACCAATATGAAATCCCAGCTATAACCGAGAACCCAAACAAAGCCAGACCCTGAAACAAAGAACGACAACAAAGCAGTATAACAATTTATCTAATCTACCAAAACCGCCATCCCCAAAACAAACCCCCCCCAACCCAAGCCACACAGAGAGATACTAGTATCTACAACTTACAACACGCAGCACCTTCAGCCGAAGCCTTCCCACTGTCCTCAAAAAGAACACTCCTATTCCGCTCCTGCGTCGAAACAGCCACATCCAAGGCCGGATTGCCCGTAAAGAAGTTCACAGGCTTCAGCCCAACCACCATCTTATCGACGGGCATGACGGGCCAATCTTCGATGCGGGGGTTATGCGTAGAGCCGAAGGTATGCCAGACCACGATATCGCGATTCCGGACACTCGACTCCGAAGTAGCTTGGCTCCGAGATTCAATGGCGGAAGCAATTCCCTCGCCGCCGGCAGATTGCATGGTATGTCTGCCGGCCGGGAAGAGTTCGTCGTCGTGGTAGCGGGTGACCCAGACGGCGTGGGAGGCGAACTCAGATCGTTTGGCGTGGTGGGAGGTTGGGTGGGCGAGGAGCATTTGGGAGTAGCAAGGGAGGAGTTTGAAGGCGACGGGGGTATCTGTGATTGGGTTTCTGGAGTGTTCGTTGATGATTTTGAAGGTGCGGTTTTTTGTGAAGTCGAGGTCGAGGCCGGCTTCGTGTTCGATTATTTGGTGGGTGGTTGTGTATCCGACTCCGAAGGGATTGGGGATTGTGGGGTCGTTGAGGGGCATGGGGATTGATTCTTCGACTTGCAGGGAGTTGGAGTAGCCGTCGAGGGCTGGGTCGATGCGGAGGCAGAAGAGGTGCTGGTGGTATGGGGCGAGGACGCCGGGGGCGACGATGGTGCCGTAGGGGACTTTGTCGGTGAGGTTGATGGGGCAGGTGGATAGGATGCCTGTGGCGCGGACTTCGTAGTGGATTGAGGCGTCTTGGCCGAAGTAGAAGGCGAAGATGTATTCGTAGTTGCTGACGGTGATGATGGTTTGCAGGGTTAGGACGCGGGAGCGGGTGACTGCTGCGTTCTGGGTGCGGAAGTTGGTGTGTTTCCAGAGGATCCCGTCGTCTTGCTCGTGGCAGCAGATGACGTTGGGGAGTTTTAGTGGTTCGCCTGAGTTGGTGTTGTGCCAGCCGTCGAAATATTTAATTACGCCTAGGCAGTCACAGCCCAGACGCAGGTTGTTGGCGTTGATACCGGCACCGTCGTTTCCTAGATCGAAGGCCGCCTTACGAGGATATGGGGCGCGGGGGTCTCCGTAGGGCACGAACATTTCAGCTAGAGATAGACGGTAGAAGAGACTACGGCCGTCGTAGCGGATGTCGTGCAGAGTCAAGCCTTCGCGGTAATTGAATCCTATCCGCATGCGCCATTTCTCCCAGGTGACAACGTTACCGTCGACATGGAACGAGGGACCTTCGGGCTGGACCACCTGGTATGGTTTGGTGGTTTTGCGCGGCGATGATCGCAAGCTTGGGTGGTATTCGCTTGCTTCGGTGGAATGGATCTTGCGCTGGTCATATGGCTTTGGGTGGTCGTGGATACGCTCGTCTGACGATGATGGAAGCTGGTATATTTTGGTCACCTGAAGCTGTTCGGAGACTTCTGCGCATAGATCCAGCGGGTAGGCGTAGTAGTTGGCATCAGGACTGTCGAGCAAGCGCATATAGAACCAACACTGTTACATGAAATTGTTAGTTTTCGAAGCTCCAGTCAGGCATTAGCTGTGAAGGAAGTATATTCACCATGGTTAAACGCTCGGACATGTCGTTCATACCATCCGTAGCGTATGCCCACGGTTCGACGATGACTGTTGCTCCTGTGGGAAGTTTGAGCTTCTTGATCTCCTCTTGAATCCTTGTATCGGCCAAGCAGGCTTGCTCAACTGACTTCATGTATTCAGAGTCAATGTAAGAATGCTTCCCTGCGAGATGTTCTTGTTTGATAACGGCCGCGTGGTCAAGATCGATCAGCAGCTCAACTAGTTTGTTCTTAGATTCGCTGCGGACGACCACTTGTACGCGAGCTACCCGAGTAGGGGGTGTATCCTGCGGCTGCCCAGAGTGCTCCTTGTCTAGAAAGTGAATCATGTCCTGCTTGGGGGGCTCCTTCAGCGTTATCACACGAAAGATGGGGCTCTCTCCAGGTAGTGCAGAGCGTGTAATGTGTGCAGCCTGCTCTTGGTCAACAACGATCTTCTGTGTAATATGGAAAGCCTACTTTGGAGATCTCTCTGGGTGTCAGAGGATCGAATGGATGCATCGACGAAGGCATGGTGATTGAATTCAAATACTCGACGCAGCAAAAGACTATAAGGTAGTATATAGAAAGTTGTTCGAGTGCAGTCTTACGGCCCTGCCCTTGGACGGAGAATGAAGATGCGTGTTTAACTTGAGAAGGACGGTGTCAGACGAGGTTGTTTAAGTATGTTGAGAGTCCCTTATCATTGCATCAACTCCGCAGACTTCCCCCACTGCCAAGAGAGCAGGCGTCCGCTACGGTTAAGATTAACCGGGCCTCGGGGGCGGATCTTCAACCCTAAAGGCTAAGCTTCCAAAACTCTCCCCACCGCCTCGCCTCGAACATCCCTTAGCGGACAGGAACTTGCGAAGGAACATTGCAGGTTCATTCATGCTCATCACTCAATGTAGGCCTGTTTTGCTTGTCTCGGTTCCATCGAAACTATAATTGTTTCCCCGTTACCTCTGCTTCCGTGCATTCTTTTTTGTTTTGTAGCCTCGACTTTAACAGAACTGTGATACCGGACAGAATCGGCTGGAACTCATCCATCTAAAATGGCAGTTAAGGTGTCCTTGTAATTGTAACCTCTACTTGATGAGTCCCTTGGGATCCAACCACATGGGCTAAAGGGAGATGGACAGCATAGGTCGAGCTTTATTTGCTCTCTCAGATATAAAAACTGGCTTAAAATATAGGTGGAACTTTCATTGAGGCCAGCTATTATTAATGCTGCCGATACGTGCATGAGTTTTGCACCATCACAGGCCATCCTTCTAATGTGATCACCCCTGTATATTAAATGAGTAATGGCGAACTTAAGTTAACTCATGGTTTATCCCTCGTTGTGGAGTTCTCTGCCCTGGCATGTTACTGGGCTCGAGATTCCGTGGGTGGAGAGTCTGCCTCGTATTTCAGTTTAGGAAGCTCTCTGAAGGATAGGCCCCCTCCATTTTACCCCGCGGCGAAGGAATGAATCTTGGAGACGCTACCAGGAGAAGTGTACTTTTGTCATCAACGCAGTTGCCATGGGGTATCCGGTCAAAGTGAACGCGCCTGCCTGCCCTTCCTCAGAGCTTCGAAAATGGGTTGTACTGGTGAATCACCTTAAAGACCTAGTTTCTGTTTCGGCCATAAAACCGCCTCTTCCCACCGGGCATCACCCGCCTGTAGAGCAACCAAAATCTCTGAGACGAGGGCGGAACCGGAATTCCGAGCCCACCATGTCTTTCCATCAAGCTCGGCGAGTAAAACGCCCCAATGCATGAGAACAAGCAAAGCAAGCGGCTGGCGACGACAAACAACATGAACAAACTCCTTATCGACACATGCAAGCCAAGACAGGACAGAAGCTGCATCTTGTTCATGTGCGTAGCGAGCAAAGCTACGATGGAGATGAGAGATGGCGTCTTTGACGATGCTATGTTGGTCTGGCTCCATGCTGGACAGGAGTGTATCGTTTAGATCGGCTAGACGAGTCAAAGCAGCCTCAGCTCCGGCATCTAGCGGGGCACCGGACTTCGCAAAGAAGCCGTTCTTAGAGACAAATAGATTATTTTCCAGCCAGGACCGCGTGATCGAGAAAATCTTAGCCACACCTTTTAGTAACTCGAATACGAATATAAGGTTCTCGATCATGCTAGAGCTTTCGCCTCTAGATCCTGGTAACCGGGGGAGATATATGCAGATCATAATGGTGATGACGGAATGGGCAAATACGGCGTCACAGTTGAGTGGGGTTAGATTGGCAATCGCGTGTCGGAAGGGTGCAAGCCCCTGGTTATGGTATTCGAGGGCCGTATCGAGATAAGACAAAGCTTGTGGTGGCTCCAAAGCGGAGGCCGTGTGCAGGGAGGCTACTGCTAGGATTCCACTCATGAGAAAGTCATGCTCCAGAGCTTTGCGTGGCATGACAACCTGCCATACATAGTGATCTGATTCTTTGTTGCAAAGACTTCGATATGTATCCGTGGAAAATTTATGCATCAGCTCTAGTTCCCGCTTGCGAGAATATGTAAATGGAACGTTGGCAGTTGCGCCAACGAAGGGGTGACTGGCTTCATCCGAGGTTGGACCCAGTCCGGGATGTATGGAGTTCGGACTCGCAGATGAAGAACTGGCTATGTTGCGTGCTGCAGGAGTGTTCAAGTAAGTGCAGCGAAGTTCTCTGGTGACACAATTTGAACATGGTGGGCCTTTTTCGTCGCACTATATGATGTTAGGGCAAGGAGAACAGGTATAAAAGCTATGAAAAGAAAGCCATTTGGAGTTAAAGCTGCTTTAGCTGATCAAAGTGGAAATAAGGTTGGATATATATTGATGAAAATGTCAGAGTGGGAAGCATGTTCAGTTCCAGATCATGGTAGGATTGGACACATGGGAGAATTGACTGAAAAAGAAAAAAACACGACCTACCTTGACTCTCCTCTTCTTGCACTGATCACATCCATTGCGCGATTTGGTATGGGCCCTCCGTGGCATGGTCGATCCACAAGAAACTAAAGTGCATTTGACACCAGATTTCCTCTGACTGGCGACCACGTGGAGGAACACGTGGGGGGCACGTGGGGAAAACCTCCGTGGGAGACAGCCGATGTCACGTGGCTTCGGGCATAGCAGCTATTGAATTTTGATGAGGGCGAAGGTTACTCCATACAACTGTCCTCCTTTCTCACCAAGATACGGGGTACTCTCCATTCAAATCCCAAACGAGGCAGTGACGCAGTGGGGTTTGGGCTCCCCGCTGCGGCCGCTACTCCACAACTAGTGTATTGTCTCGGCCAGGGCCCGGGATGCACTCTACAGGACATCTCCCTTTTCTATGTGGACCGCGACTTCACTACGGATATATTGAGGCTTATCGAAGGTCTTGGGGAGTAAGCACGGCCTACCAAGACGGGTAAATATGTCAGCCTGGCGCCAGGTGGCTATCTCGGTGCTCCTTCGAGTCAGAACATAGCCATCGAGCTTATGGATCAATGAATCAGTTTAGGGCCCGCGATCAAATTTCAGAAGGAAAAGTGGGGCTGCGAAAACGAATGCGAGAGCGAGAGCGAATGCGATCCAATCAGGTCTCCCAAAGCATGCCTTTTCTTCTATGAGAAGCAGGAATTTGCCGACAGGATCCACTCGAGTCATGGCAATCGGGGAAGAGAAACGGGACTTTAAAATAGTATTCCTGTATTAAATATATACGAGGCGCCAGTCATCGAGTTGTTCCAAGTTACGGTCTCTCCCTGATTCTTTATCTTCATAGACTAGACGCCACATAAATTTATTCTTCTATACTTTCGTTTCTAGTGCCCGTCGTTCTTTTTCTTTTTTGGCTCATTTTCTTTTCTCTTCTCGTGTATACATATACTAATTTCGAAGCTCGAACCAACATGGCCAGCTACAAAACTTGTACAGAAGTCACGCCCTTGTGCCCCGTCGAAGCTACAACGTACGGTTACTACCCCAACTATGGTGGTAACATCTTCTTCGCGGTCTTTTATGGCCTTTGCGGCGTATTTCAACTCGGTTTCGGCATCTATTTCCGCTCGTGGACGCTGATGGTGGCGCTGGTGGTCGGTACGCTTCTCGAGATGGCGGGTTATATCGGTCGAGTATTGATGAATAAAAATCCTTGGGATGGCGGCGCGTTCAAGTTGCAAATCGTGGCAATTATTCTGGGGCCAACGTTCATCGCGGCGGGCATCTACCTCACCTTGAAGCACATCATCCTTTCGCTGGGACCGGAACACTCGCGCCTCAAACCGAAATTGTTCACCTGGATCTTCATCGGCTGTGACATTGGGTCTCTGATTTTGCAGGCGGCTGGTGGTGGTGTGGCGGCTGCTGCTGGAAGTGACCAACGGGATCTTCTGAATGCGGGAAATGACATTATCATCACGGGTATAGCGTTCCAGGTCGCAACCATGTCCGTCTGTGGAGTGTTGGCTCTGGACTTTTTCATCCGTTATCTTCGTCGTAGCTCGGGAGAGAAGGCTCTGGGCGGTGGGAACGGACGGAACAATATCAAGCTGGTGGTTATCGCAGATATCTTTGCCTACTTTACGGTCTTAATTCGGTGTATCTATCGGTAAGTCTTTCAGGGACGATGCGAATCGCTTGTACTAACGTGGTATGCAGTATCCCAGAGATGGCAGGCGGATGGGGGAACCCCTTGATGCAAAAGGAGGACGAGTTTCTGGTTCTGGATGGAATGTGAGTACCCTCATAGACTTCGCCCTACCATGCAGATTGCTAAGCTCACCAGGATGGTTGCCTTGGCGGTATTGGCCTTAACAGTTTTCCATCCCGGATTCTTCCTCCCATCCTTGAGGAAGGGGAGCAAAAACATGGAAGCCGCCTGATATACTTACTCATCCTATATGTCTCAGGATACCCCAAGCATGACAACAGAAATAAACAACAATTCAAGATAGATGCAGATAGATATATTCATTTCGTTCAGAAACTGAACATATGTTGGCAGCGCTATGCTGCAGTATGGTCAAGGAACTATGAAACAACGGCAATGCAAAACGAGTAAGTCCAAATTTCAACTCCGAGCCGATATCACGTAACTCCAGGGGAGACAGAGAACTTAGATGAATGGAAGATAAGAAAGGTGCGGAGACAAACAGCTGGCGCTACTCGATAGACTAATAGTCCATCATGCGAAGGTAAAACGGAAAAAAAAAAAGTTCAAGCCTTTCAACCCAATGGCCAACAACACCAGTCACGCATAAATCTCATTATGAATCAAGAGCGCTTTACTCCTCGCCCAAACTGTCTCGGACACACTTGCGAACCCGCTTCTTAAACTCCTTAGGGTCTTCTCTCCATAGGCGGGCAGCTTCCACGTTGGCGGGGCTCTCGTCATTCGGGCTTGAGAGCATGGAGATCACGGATAGCAGGATTGTCTCCGGGGTCTGGACGGGGGACCAGCGCTCTGCAGCAGACTCGTAACCGTACTTGTCTTCCTCGGGTGGGTGCAGAATGGAAATACAGACGTCGCCATTGGGGTAGACTATAGGTTATCAGCGTTTGGTTCGGGATAGACAAGCAGAGCGGGGAATGAGGGGAGAAGATGCATACTGTTCGGGTGGAAAAGTGGTGATTCAAATTTCATCTTCGGTGGCATATGTGGATATTCGGGAGGAAAGGAGAGTCGAGCACGGAAGAAGCCGCCTGTTAAAAAAAAATCAAAGCCAATCAGTAAGTGTCTGAGGGTCTATATGCTGCTGGACTATCGAATCTTTCCGGAACCGTCAGATTATAGACTTACCGCCGTACAACTTGACATCGTCTGAGATCATGAGCATGACTTCCCACTCAAACACATTATTATCGACGAGCCCACAGCTGATGCCAGGAAGGTCCTTGGCAGACTGCATCTGTTGCAGCTGCCCCAACAGCATGCGACCTGCTGGTGATGTAGCCATAGTGGTGGCTCTGGTCTCGGGAGGGGTAACGTGGGGCGAGAATGAGGAACGGGACGAAGGGATATGGCGCCTGACGGGGACCTAGGAGCGCATGCAGTTGATATAGCGGTTCGACAATAGGAGGACTCTCCAAAGGTACCCAAGAGGAGGAAAGGGAGAAAAGATTAGCAGTGAGGAGAGAAGTGGTGAAAGGATAGCCACTAGGGCGGTGTGTTTGATCGAGTGGGGGGCGGGGCTATTGGTCAGTTGGATGGCCTTAGTCAGGCATCGACAGAGTCAATGTTCCTCAGACACCCGACTCCGTATGTATCTATACTAAACTTATGGAACATAATATACTCGTAAAATGGATTCAACTGAGCATTCCAGATGCAATAGAGAAAAATCTGTCCTCGGCATAACTAACCAAGGGCCACTATCAACACAATAGGAGAGGTCAACAGGACAGCCAAGACGAAACTTTTCTGGCTCTATAGCCACTCGGGTCGGTGTTTCGTAGGGAATGAGTATGGCACAAGGATGAGAAAAGTCATGTCCAAGTTGTACAACAAAAAAAAAAGAATCAAAAGGGAAAAAAATAGAGAGAGTAATAAAATTAAAAGATAACAAGGATAAAGATAAGAAAGTCTCATGTACGTTAAAATATATGGATCAGCTAAGCGTTGGCCTCACTACGCCGGATACCGTATGTCAATGCCCCTGCGTGGACTTGGCATCCAAGTACAACTGAAAAGAGGATCACCGCGGCAAATTCCATGGCAAAGGCCTTACCGATCACCTTCAGGTAGCGAATGCGAGCAGGTCCATCGAAGGTTGCCCATGCATCTTTAATGCTAAGTTTACCGCTGCCGCCCAGAGTGGCAGGAACCACCTTTCCGCCGAAGGAGCGGTCAAAGGGTACGATCGCGTCATCCTCCTTTGGAAGCATGGAGGCTGCAACACGAATCGTAACGGCCCGCGCGGGGATGGATACGAGGGCGGCAAGTAGAGATGGGATGGCGACGGCTGTGGCGGCGCGGCTCACAAGCTCAGCCGGTGGGAGGTTAGCGTTGGGATCAACAACCAAATCACCCAGAGCTCCGGCAGCTCCGGTAATAAATAGAGGAATGTAGAAAGCGGCACAGACAGCGCCTTGCTCGAAGGCAACGACGGGTGCAATTTTCAGCCAGCTCTTGAAGCCGGGAATGCGCTGATAGAAGCGCTTGGAGGAGGGCTCGGATATCACAATATGTACCCAGGTCAGTTCCAGGTTGGCCAGGGCCATGCCGATGATCATTCTGGCAGCCAGCTGCCCGGCAAAGTTGGTCATGGACACAGGTAGAATTGAGAATAGAAATCCCTCGGCCAGAGAGTATGTCATAAACAGACCGAAGCCGCGGAAACGAGACCAGAAGCCGGCACGGGCACGGAGATGTTTAATGGAGGTGCGCAGGGTACTAGTGACAGGTTGCGGGCGAAGGGTGCGTGCCTCGGGCTCGACCGGGTCCACATCCTTGTTAGGATTGAAATTGGACTCGACACGGATATAGAGATCAGGGTTGGTATCCTCGATGGCGGCGAGGGTAGCAACCACCATTCCATAGGTGTACTCGATCTAGAGATGGTGTTAGCGACCGTATAACATCTAGAGCATAACCCGTTATTGAAGTAGGAACATGACAAAGAATAGTGACCTTACCGAGAATACAACAAAAAAGAAAGCTAGGACAGAGAAGACAAAAAGACCAGCGAGCCACCCCGAGAGATGAATGGAGGGCACTTCACGGTCTTTGGCGGAGGCCAGCTCCATGCCTCGGCGAACAAGGGACGAGACGACCATGGCTGTGGACTCCCGTATCAGTTCCTGGCTGAGACGGGGAAGGGAGTAATCGGTTTTGGTCCGGAAGAAGTTGAGTAAGAAAGTAAAAAGAATACCAAGCGAAAGACCGATAGTTAGATGATGGAAGATTAGATGAAATCGAAGGTTGAAGAAGATGATGAAAGATGATGGATGATAACGAGGGCCGCAATGAGGCTGAGCGGTACGCCGTGTTCTGCCCCACCAATAATCATGGGGGGCCGGCCCCACCCTTCCGGACTCGTCCTAGCATTCCACCTGACAGGAACGGCTCTGTTCACATTGTATCGAATAATTCCAACAAAATTCAATGGCTCCTCAAGTCTTTCCATATGTTTCAGCCACAACCAATATGTTGTGATCACAATGGATAAACTGATGTTCATTGCCAAGCCTGGGGTACGAGGACGCCAGCATGCAGAATGTAGTCCTTGGCAGCAAGGTGTCGATGTAATGGGCGTTGCCTAGCTAGTAATTTTAAACATGGAATAATAATTAATTTTT